>NC_090058.1:2973627-3091934 GCF_038355195.1 Osmerus mordax | reverse complement strand
GGCTGAGCGGTGAGGGAACGAAGGTTGCCAGTTCGATTCCCGGTCATTGCGAACTGATGTTGTGTCCTTGTGCAAGGCACTTCACCCTACTTGCCTCAGGGGGGAATGTCCCTGTACTTACTGTAAGTCGCTCTGGATAAGAGCGTCTGCTAAATGACTAAATGTAAATGTATTAATTCCGTTTCTAGAATGTGGGAGGTGCTACGTCCTTACAAGCCTCAGGCAGTGCTGGTGTGTTTTGTCAGAATTAACCTTTCCTTCACTCGGTCTGTGGACATTCAGGTGAGAGGAGAGGACTGAGAGGAGGGAAATGCTACATAAACAGAACAAGAGAGGGAAAGAGAATATGAGAGAGAGTGAGAGAGAGGAGAGAGACATGGCAGAGAGAGTGAGAGAGAGAGACTTCTCTACCAAACTCAATATCAAACAAGGTCCACAAGGGATCTGCAGCCTCTCTCTGATGCCTATGATTAACTTTGTGTCTCTATCCATCTCTCCCCTTCAAAAAACTCTTCTCCCTTCCTTCCTTCCTCCAGCTCTCTCTCTCGCTCCCTCTCTCTCACACACAGCCTCTCTACAGTAGCTATCAGTCTCTCCTTCTCACGGCCTCACCCTCTTCCTGTCATCCTCCCTTTTCTGCCTCTGACACTTAAAAAACTCTCTCCCTCTCAGTGTCTTTCCCTCATACAGTCTCTCTTCTTTTCACAATCACTCTCTCACTCGTAATGTATTTTAAGAATCAACAAACCAGTGTTTACATTTCATGCCTCTCTCTTCCGATTGCATCACACTTCATGGACTCTGTTCTGTCTATGTGGAGTGAGTTCTAAATATTACTGACGCTTCCACCAGAGTGAGTTATTTTTCCAAACGGAAGCTAGCTAGTTTTAGTTAGCTTCCGTTACCTAGCAACCTAGCATAATACTCGTAGCAATGCTACTACCTGGTAGTGTTACTTGTTAGCCTCCTAATTGTACATTTTGAAGCCATACTATAGCGTTTGTCATATAGTTTTTGTCTATCGGAAAATAGTCGGTTGGAATGTTCAGAATCACACGTGTGACGGTACTCTGTGGGGCCCCGCTTTCGAACGATCACATATGTGTGACACTACTCCTTAACGGGTTCATTTCAATCATTGACCCCCCCCCCCCCCTGCACTCCCCTCTTCCTTCCCTTTCGTGAGCTGACTGGTGTTTGGTGTGTCATCGAGCAGTCGGACTCATTCATCACGTGTGCTCTATGGCGGCCTGGCGATGCTACTGAATACTGGGCCAAGACTGTCTTGCATAGTTCAGCGCTGACATGCGGGCCTGTGAACAAGGCTCATCATTTACATTTACATTTAGTCATTTAGCAGACGCTCTCATCCAGAGCGACTTACAGTAAATACAGGGACATTCCCCCCGAGGCAAGCAGGGTGAAGTGCCTTGCCCAAGGACACAACGTCATGTGGCAGAGCCGGGGATCGAACCAGCAACCTTCTGATTACTAGCCCGATTCCCTCACCGCTCAGCCACCTGACTCCGCTCATCACACACACACGATAGGTCATAGGTCACCACCAACACACCACAGTGTACCTACACTGCTGTCGAGTGTCCCTAATCAGAGTTGATGGCATAGCTTTCGATCGACCCCGCGTCAACGCGAGTTCTTTACGAGGGATGGTAATGAAACTCAGATGTGAACACTGCAGCCCATCACGTTCATGGGAATCAAAAAGATAAAGTCGACCCCCCTCCCTTCTCCACACACTCTTTCCCAGGTGCTGAGGTAAAAATTAATCTAATTAACAGTCCTACGCTGGTTCAGCACAGCCGGGCCAAGACAGCAGACCGAAACGAGTCCAGGCACTTGTATCTGCAGCTGCCAGTCTGGCCCAGGCCAACACACATGCCTTCAACAAGTATAAATTATGCAGAGCACTCCGAGTAATAAAACGTGATATCACTGCAGCAAAACTCTCCTCAATTCTCCCCTTGTTGGCTTTGTAAACAGTACTTTTTTGAGAGCTTCCCACGCAACAAGGTTCTCTGGTAATTGTATAACACCTGGGAAGAGATATTAACCACAGACGCTAATACCAATTGCTGGATGGTTTGAATTGTGTAGGCGGTCTGTTCTTTGAATCCCTCAGTTCCTTATTGGATATTTCTTGGTGCTAAGTTATATTTATCGCCGGGCGCTGCTGGGGCCTGAGGCTGATGAGGGATACTCTCAAGCAACAACCCTCGAATAATCACACAGAAGCATCAAAGATTCTAACTACACCCCCTGACTCATGTTGTAGCCCTACTGTGACCATCATACCAAATATTCTTATCATATTATAACAAGACTTTGATGAAAGGCTTAAATTACACAGATATCCTGTAGTGGGTGAGATGATAGAATAGAGAAAACAAGTGTGTCTTCTGAAGAAATTCTGCCTGCTTCCCAGAATGTGAGGTGGGCTGCTTGCCAAGACTGTCTCCTCTCATCGCCTCGCCTCCCCTCTTTCCCCCCCACTCATATCTTCCCCTACCCTCTCCTCTTCCCCCTCTCCTCGCCTCCCCTCCACTCTCCTCTCCCCGCGTCTCTTCTCTCCCCCCCCCTCTCCTCTTCCTCCCCCACTCCTCTCTTCCCCTCCCCTCCCTTGGGCAGGCTCCAGGGATGGGGAGCAGAGATGGGACCAGTGCTAACCCTCTGGGGACTATCTCGGTGGGTGATAGAACGACACCTCTCTGCTCCCCAGGTAAGCCTGCCTGTCACTCTCCTCCCACAGTGGTCATGGTGTGGGAGCTCACAGGCAAGGGTGACGTGGGCGGAGCCACACATCCTGTAGGCCCACAACACACACACATACTGTAGGCCCCCACACACACACACACACACATACTGTAGGCCCCCCCCCACACACACACACACATACATACTGTAGGCCCACACACACACACACATACTTTAGGCCCACACACACACACACACACACACACGCACGCACACACACGCCAACAGAGAGAGGACTAGAAGAACTACAAAAGCAAGATGTTGACTGGAGAGCACAGAGACAGCAGTATCCCCTTGTCCATTTCGGGCATCTAGTTTTCTGTGTTCTGGCAGAGAGACTGCAGAGAATATCCTCTCCTCCTCTCCTCCTCTCCGTCCTCTCCGTCCTCTCCTCCTCTCCCTCCTCTCCTCCTCTCCCTCCTCTCCTCTTCTCCTCCTCTCCGTCCTCTTCCTCCTCTCCCTCCTCTCCTCCTCTCCCTCCTCTCCTCTTCTCCTCCTCTCCGTCCTCTCCTCCTCTCCCTCCTCTCCTCTTCTCCTCCTCTCCGTCCCTCTCCTCCTCTCCGTCCTCTCCTCCTCTCCTCTTCTCCTCCTCTCCTCCTCTCCGTCCTCTCCTCCTCTCCTCCTGCAGCTCTGACTTCTTGTCGAGAAAAAAGTGGGTCACTTTTCCTCTTTAGTTGAGCGATTCATTATTTACCAGACAGAACAGTGATGGCGAAAATGAGACTCATTGCATGGTTGACTTCTTCCTCTCTCCTCCTTAGCTTTCTCCGACTCCCTACTGCCTTACACTTTCATACACACACACACACACACACACTTGCAAGCATGCCTACACACATACTGTACACACACACCGGCACACAAACACACAAACATTCAAAGCAGGCACGCACACTTTTTTCTTGCTTAAATTATTGCCACCCTAGCAACTCTCTTGACCCGAACTGCTCCCCCTACAATCTAACCTCCCCCCCTCCCCCCCCCCCCCCCCCACACACACAGAAACACACACAGAGAAACACACACACAGAAACACACACAAAGAAACACTTTCTGCACTTATTCCATCCATCCCTAGTTTCCTAGTCTCATTAATAATCCATCAGAAGGCTGGTAAAAGCTTCCTCGTCTGCAGGGTTTAGCCTGAAGTATGTTCCCTAACTATTGTCCCTCCAAGCGCGCAAGCTGTCCCAACTGACAAAAAAACATTGTCCAGAAGCCTGCCGTCCTCAAACAGATCTGCAGAAAAAACGTTGTTGGGCTCTGTTCTGTTTGCTCCTTTAAATAGATTTTTGAGAAAGAATGAATGGAATAATCTCCTGACCAAGAGTGGAATAAAAACACAAAAACGGTACAACCTCTGGCTTGTTTCACTGGATTCATCCTGTCTCTTCTTCTTCACTAACTGTAGACAGTCTAGTCTGACTTGGGCTGTTGGCCTGAAACTAGTTTTAGCTGTGGAACTCACACGAAAATATTCAACTACAGTGTTTATTATATGCTTCCATATTGAAAGGTAGAGCTGGCAGAGATTGGCAGCCTCTGCACATTAAACGACGGGCATCAATCAACATCCAGCCAAAGAAAAACAGCACATTTGCAAGTTTCTGGAAAAGCAATATATCCCCTCTCTTTAGTCAGGTAAGTGTAGAAGCCCCAAGGCAGTATCATCACATCAGGACGGAGCCCCTGTCTCTGAAGAGGAGACACCTTCTCTTCATTGCTCAGGAAAGCTTGGGTTGCAAATTCAGAGAGCCATTAGGAAATGACTGACACAACAAAGTTAAGATCCAACACATTTACTTTACAAGTGGTTCCACTGAAAGCTTGGTCAAAAGTTTGACATTTTTACTGTATCATCAACTAAGGGAAAGGAACAACATTCTAAAACAAGCTACAGCATGACCATAGGTAGTAAAGCTACCGAATTAACAAGAAGAAATATCTAATAAGTGTCTAATATTATGAGTGCAAACAATATTGTATGCTGCCAAGGAACACTACCTAAGGATAAAGCCTTTTCAGACTTTATGAAGGTACGGTACAGTAGGTTCTAGTATATTCCATGAGGGAAGGAGAGAGTATTCAATATACCGTACGTCAGCCATCTATAGCATTACTGAATTGGAGCCGGACTGTATAACGAAATGGTTTCCATTTATGAGAATGACAATCAAACTTGCCTCTGTCCACATTCTGTGTTGACCCAAATACTACCAGTGCCTGGATGGGCGTGTGACATCTCTCTCACTGTGCATCGTCACTAACCAGATTAGGGGTCATGGAGCTGGGGCCAGTGCCTCAGCCCATAGAGCATCACACACACACAGGCTGTACCCGCACCTCACACACACATGCTGTACCCGCACCTCACACACACACACACACTGTGTACCCGCACCTCACACACACACACACACACACTGTACCCGCACCTGACACACACACACACACACACACACACTGTGTACCCGCACCTCACACACACACACACACACTGTACCCGCACCTGACACACACACACACGTACACACACACACTGTACCCGCACCTGACACACACACACACATGCACACACACTGTGTACCCGCACCTCACACACACACACACACTGTGTACCCGCACCTCACACACACACACACACACACACTGTACCCGCACCTGACACACACACACACGTACACACACACACTGTACCCGCACCTCACACACACACACACACTGTGTACCCCGCACCTCACACACATACACACACACTGTACCCGCACCTGACACACACACACACACACCGTTCCCGCACCTCACACACATACAACACACCACCACACCTCTGTCAAACACAAGTACAGTTGAAGTTGTGGTACCCACCCAGAAAATGAGAACTGCTTCTGTTTATTATCACTGAGAGAGAGCCAGCGCATAACAGAAGACAGAGAACAGCTGAAACTGCGTCCTAAATAATAAGGCTGTTGCTTTTGCATGTATTATTCAAAGACCTGTTGGGCGCAGAGATCAAAATAAATATAGCTAACAAAACACCATTGGCTAATAATGAGATATGGAGTTATTCAGTTTTTCTATGGGTGACAGGATGACAACGCGTTGGCAAAATGGAGTCTTGAGGGGGAATACAAATCTGTGTGCATCATGCAACAGACTGGAACACTCACAGAAGCAGCCCAGTAAGAGGCTGGGGAGGGGGGGGAGGGGGTGGGAGGAAGGGGGGGGGGGGAGGAAGGGGGGAGGGGGGTGGGAGGAAGGGGGGGGGGGAGGAAGGGAGGAGGGGGTGGGAGGAATGGGGAAGGGGGGGAGGGGGCTGGCTTGTCAGGTCAGAGCGCCCTCAGTCCATAAACATGTTCATGAGGGCGTGTTTCCCCGGCTGTACATTAGCGTCTGTCTTACCCGTTTGCGTAAATTGCAGGTGAGGATGAGGTTGCGTGAGAAGGAGTTGGCAAAGGCCGTGTAGAACTCCAGCACCTTGAGCAGCGCCTCTCTCTTTATGACGTGCAGGTCGCAGTAGGTTAAAGCCCGGACGTTAGCGCAGGCGTGCGCCAGGTTAGTCTCCTTCCAGAACACGTCGCCAAACACATCCCCTTTCCCTACGGGGGAAAGGACACAAAGATAAAAATCTCAGATTTTATTGGAGAAAATATGATTTTCACATCCTTTAACTGTGCCTGTGGGACATGAAACAAAGCTTTTGCATGTACACAATTAAATCTAGAATTTTCTCTCTGGCGTTCAGAGACTTGAGGTTCTAAGGTTTCCTTAGCAACGGGCTTACCTGGCTGTAAGTGCGTAGCAACCACATATTCTCATTACTAACGATGAGGGGAAGGTTGCTATTTTCTGCAGTGGGTATGTCTCGAAGAAACTCAATTCCTCAAAAACCCACATGCCCGCCCGTCAAGAGCTCCACATTCTAATGAAACCATAACCGGTAGGGAATTTACACCAATTTTGCCATTGTATGGACCCATACAGGAAATAAAACTCCAAACTGACAGGTTGAATGAGAGGATGACCTAATTAAATACGAGTGTGTGTGTGTGTGTATGTGTGTGTATGAGTGTGAAAGAGTCTCCTCTCCTGCTGTCGTGACCCCCTGGGCACCCAGCAAACACCACCCTGCAGTTCAGACCCCATCTAGATGAGAGCCCCTGGGAGACGCAGCAAGCAGCCAATTAGCTGGCTGGATGTGGAGAAGGTCAGAAGGATCAGGCTGGTGGCTGTGCTGCGACTGCATCAGGGTTCACCCCAGAACAAGCGCCTTGACAGGTGGTGGAAGAGTTCCACACCGTGCGAAAACATGACCCTCGTCACGCCCAGCGCTCTCCGTGGAACTGGACGAGGGTCACTTCCCTGTTGGGTGTTTGTGAGATGGAACTTGGCTACGATCACAGCCTTGGTGGCTACTGTCATCTTTAATACTTTGTTTCTGATGCTTTTGCGAGCCAGGCTGCAGTCTATCTGGGATTAGGCAGCGCCGTGAAGACATTGCCGTCTCATCACCCCGCTGCTCACAGGCACAGCACTGCTCACTGGCCCAAAACATATTGCTGTGAGAATAGATTGCAGGCTAAAATCCCCCTCTCATAAACCAACATGAATAATGGATTAAGAAATTAATGAGATCATATTCTGCAAAGCCAGTTCCTTCAGCAAAGCCACAAAACGGTGTGTTACGGAGACAGAACATAGTAGAAATTATAGTTACTAAGGCAGCTTAGTTATTGTTCACTAAATCCCAGAAGAATGTGGTGAGCGATGAAAAGTTTCCAGAATGTGCGTATGGCTGAATGGATTATCAGGTAATATGTGTGTGTCTGGAGGGTAGTTCTGCCTGCAGTGGCAGTGCTGTGTCTAATAAGGGGGAGACAACAGCCTCAGTGCTGAGCCAGGGGTCTAAACTCACTCACACACGCCCACGCCCCCCCCACACACACACACACACACACACACACACACACAGTTGAGCTCTAGATCCTGCCCTTCCCTGGTTTCTTCTTCTGCAGTGCAGCATCTGTGAGGGAGACACGCCCGTGCGTAAGTATCAAACAGTACCTCAGACATGGAGTCAGGGTTGTCATGACTTCAGTGTCGAGTCTACAGACGCTATTTGCTTCAGCATCGTCCTAAGGTGCGACCTGTTCCTTTCCCCGATTTGGAAAGGGAGGAGGTCTAGTCACGAAGTTTCTAAATATCCACCTTGTTCCCAGGGAGATCTATGCCTGCATTGCTTCAGTGTAGGTGAGCAGGATATCAAGGATCAGCACTTGTTTCCATGGAAGTGGTCTCATACAGAGACATCACACTTCTTGAGATGTGAGCCTACTTTGCTAAAGTGGTTCATGCGCTGGTTACAAGAGTGAACAAACTGTTCTTCACTTCCAAAGAATAAACAGAGCAAACTTCAGATCTGGACAAGACTGGATTGTAGGCCTACAGCGTGAACAGTGTTTAGAAGAGAAAATGGTTGGAGAAGGATGTGTATCTTTCCCCCCCCCCACGCTTCCAGCACCCCCTACAGCGAATCCCCTGCTGAGTCGATCTGCTCTCCATCATCCCATCATCAATCCAGCCTCCCACCAGGCTCCAAGATGCCCCCCTCCCCCCTCCACCCCCCCCCCCCCCTTATAACGGAGGGGAATGCAATGCTGGGGGCCCCCTGCGGTGGGGAGGACAGGCGCCTCCCGTTGGCGGCCATTTGAGCCGGTGATTAATGTCGTCCGTGTTGCGCGGCGATTCATCGGGGGCTAATACGCTTTTTATGAAGCTCTAACAACAGCCTCTCTCAGGTTCCTGATGAAGTTAGGGAAGTGGAAAAGCAATAAAAGGCTCCGAAAACACCTGCCGGCACCACAGCCCCAGACACAAGGAGATCCAGAACTCACTTCCTCATCTACCCCTGGGGGCGCCAAGCTCCCTCTCTCTATTTGTTTCCTTCCCCTCTCTACCGCTCTCCCCCCTCCCTCTCTCTGTTTCTCCCTCTCCCTCCCCTCCCCCCCCCCCCCCCCCCCCCCATCATCTCTGCATCAGAGGCATGTCTAACCCAACCTCTGACTGGGTGGTTCTTACACTAGAGCACACAGCTCTCGCCCGTGTGCCCACCTAAGATGGCGATGACTTCGTCGTCCTGGATGACCTCCAGCGACCCCGACACCACGAAGCACAGCGTGTCCACGCTCTCGCCGGAGTGGAAGATCAGGTCTCCCGGGGCGCAGTGGACGGTGTGGAACTCTCCGGCCAGCGAGCGCAGGCAGCCGTCGCTGGCCAGACGGAAGGCGGGATGCTCGTTGAACACTTTCCGGTTCAGATGGACGCAGATGTCGGCCCGCATGTCCTTGGGACAGATGGACAGGACCTGGAGAGGGGACACGGGTCAGACGGCCACACGGACTCTTATGTCACCGTCACCGCAGCACCAGGGGTCAGATGGCTGAGCGGTTAGGGAATCAGGCTATTAATCAGTAGGTTGCCGGTTCGATTCCTGGCCGTGCAAAATTACGTTGTGTCCTTGGGCAAGGCACTTCACCCTACTTGCCTCGGGGGAATGTCCCTGTACATACTGTAAGTCACTCTGGATAAGAGCGTCTGCTAAATGACTAAATGTAAATGTAAGCACCAGACACTGGAAACAGATCCTGAGTTGTCCGGGTGCAGTGTGGTTACATCAGGGTGCTCCTGCAGTGGGACTATCTCATGTCCGGCCATGATCTGGGCTCTTGTATCTAGGGAGGGTGCAGCTCAGTGGTTAGAGCATTTGACTGCCGATGGAGAGGGTCTCAGGTTCAAATCCTCTGATGTACTGTGAATTAGATGGATGAATACATGACAAGATCTCACCTTCTCTGTGTCGATGCCTTTGGACATGGACCAGGTGGAGACGATGTAGTCCATAACCCTCTCACTCAGCCCCTTGGGCACCTGGTACAGCTTCAGGAAGTCCCTCACGTTGTTCAGCATCTCGTGGTAGCGGTTCGTGTTGGCGTACATCTGCTGGAAGATGGTGGTCACGTTCCCAAAGATGGTGGCGTACAGGAGGGCTGGGGAACGAGAGAAGAACATTATATCTCTGAAAAACACGAGGTAGGAGCAGTAATGACAAATGACAGGAGGCATTAATAATGGCTTTATGTACATGCAGGGAGAGAGTGGGGGCGTTCCCAGAGCTATGCCAGTTCTGCAGAGCTGTTTACTGTCACCCCCACCCCCACCCCAACCGACGCTTGCACTGACTGTACCCCACAAGCTCACTGTTTCCATAGAGACCTAACCCAAAATAGTTCTCTATCTTTTTCTCCCAGCCAATAAAAAGAGAATAAAAGAAAAGGAATTACAAGTTTAAAGAGACTTTGGGGTTTGGGGCGAGGGCTCATGATCCACAGCACAGCGAGGCAGCTGGAGCGATTGTGCAGGCTGCCACATTGTTCCCAGCCGTGGTAATTATACCTGGGGAGCTGGACAGGACCCTTGCAGGTGTCCAGACCTGCCACTCTCCCACCTGACAAGCCCTGCTGACCGTGTTCCTTCCACTGTCACTGACAGCCCACTGACGGCACACCTCCCCTTCACGGACACGCTTCCGTCCCTCTCCTGCCTAATTCAAGTCATCGCTGCTCTTTCAACGCTCTGCAGGCAGACCAGGCAGGTTGGATCATCTTGCTACAGTCAGACGTACAGAAGGGATCAGGCCCAAATTAGACTATTACACGGGTTTAGTTGTCAGGTTGTTGGAGGGATTATTACATTACATTTAGTCATTTAGCAGACGCTCTTATCCAGAGCGACTAACAGGAAGTACAGGGACATTCCCCCCGAGGCAAGTAGGGTGAAGTGCCTCGCCCAAGGACACAACGTCATTTTTGGCACAGCCAGGAATCGAACCGGTAACCTTCAGATTACTAGCCCGACTCCCTCACCGCTCAGCCACCTGACTATAGAACGTTTCCATTCGAGACCATGTTCATCCCCTCACACTTCCTCACATGCACGCTCACCAACAGAACAGCACGGCAGCACAGCTTCAGGACAACTTGGGGCTGAACCCTGAACACAGTCATCCAGCCTGAGTCTGGCTCCAGAACCCTGAACACAGTCATCCAGCCTGAGTCTGGCTCCAGAACCCTGAACACAGTCATCCAGCCTGAGTCTGGCTCCTGATCATGCCTGCGTAAGAGTTTTCAACAAGAGAATGTTGTTTAGAGTCTTGAATCCTCAATGTAACTGACTTTGACGAAAGTGCCACTTGCAAATAGCATATACGTTGCCATGCCGTCATTGTGTCTGAAGTATTTTCAATCATATGAAACCTTATTGCAGAGTATCACACAATACCAATTTACTGAAAATTCTGCAAAGACAGCAAACATTAGTCATACTTCTCCCCCCAAGCGAGAACTATTATTTCTATAATCAAACAATTTATTGAGTAAATAATATTATGTTGCACTGCCATTGTGCAGTTCATTTCGCATTAAGTTAACTTAATAGTCAATTTGATGCTATCTCAAGAAGATAATAGGTTTTACTGAGTCATGAAAGATTAATCTTTGACAAACCAGGTGCTCTTCAGTAAGTAAACACAACTGAAGGACTGACATTGTACTGAAAGACACTTGACGCAAATGAAAAAAACACTTAATCACAGCGCTGTTAATCTATAACACCATAAATGGACACTTAATAAAAATTCAGCCTATAGTGCAGCTCTCACAGCCAATGATTTAATTTGGAAGTTTGGAACGTAAAGGAAAAATCAATACAGATGCGCACGGTTATAAACATGACGCTCAGAGAGACGATAAATCGTCTCTTTCGCTCTTTCAATTATTATCTATCGTTATCCGTCACGATTACATAATAAGACAAGGTGAGTGTGAGTGTCACAAGGTGTTGTGACACTTACACAGCCAGTGTTGCTGTAGCCGTGACGATAGCATGTTAGCTGATGATGGCTGAAGTCAGGACTCTAGGGGACCCATTGAAAGTGCAACACCAGTAAGCAGTGTGGGTGCTGGAGGTAACAAGCCCTGTGGGGGGCGGTCTGTGTGTGTGTGGGTTCTGTGTGTGTGGTGTGTGGGTGTGTGTTTGTGTGTGTGTGGTGCGGTGGGGGGGGGGGGGGATCTGCAGGCCCCTTGGGGTTAGGCAGGGACATAATGAAGTCATGGAGGAGCACTCAGACAAAACAGGCTAGCCAGGTAAACACAAGAACCCTTCACCCTCCTCACACACACAGACTCTCATCATACACAAACACACACTCATCACTTACACATGAACACACACACCCGCATAATACACACACGTGCACACTCATCACTCACAAACACAGACTCCCATAACACACACTTACACACACCAAGACCCCCATAACACACACTAATCACACAGGTACTTAAACAGGTTAACATTGAATAATTAAGCCTAAGCTTTTTGCAGGCTAATCTACCATGTATTGTCCTGGTATCAAGTAACATTTGCAAAGCACATTGATTGACCTTCCTCCATCCAGGTACCATGTGACCGGAGCAGGGTACCATGTGACCGGGGCATGGTACCATGTGACCGGAACAGGGTACCATGTGACGGGAGCAGGGTACCATGTGACCGGGGCATGGTACCATGTGACAGGAGCAGAATGGGCAGCAGTGGGGGAAGAGCTCTGGCCCTTTAAGAGTCCAGTCCAGACAGCACTAAAGGCTCTATTCAAACCCTCTTTGAATAATGTCACTTCTAAGTTTAGCAGGTAACCCTGGTTGGCTCTATACATCACTGCTGTTTTACTGAGGGTCAGCGTGCTGCTGGACTCTACAGTGTCTGCAATAACACTTAAGAGGTCCTATCCATAATGTCTGGCACCTGCTTGATTCAATTATCCCTGCTGCCATTCTAACTGCAGACTCCACGCTTTGAGTCCCTCCTAAATTGCAGCAGTGAAATAAAAAAATTATAATAAAAAATGTGATTGCCCGTTTACTGGCTTTTCACAGGGGAAAGATGGGGTCGATGAGAAATAGGACTCACAAATGAATGAGTCAGGGAGATAGCGCTGTGAGGATGATTAGAACGGGGATAATTATGGAAGTCGTGTCGGTATCACTACAAAAGCAACCCCAGGGTAATTTGCATGAAGAACGCAAATTTGAAACTGGTATTAATTATTTACTGTTCAACTCGTTTGTAATATCGCAAATGGTTTATGAACGTGTGCGGGAACAGTGTGTGTGAGTGTGTGTCCTTGTGTGTGTGAGTGTGTCCTTGTGTGTGTGAGTGTGTGTCTTTGTATGAGTGGGAGGACGGTCAGGTTTATATAGGGGAAATACAAGCTGTTGCTGGAGTAGAACTAAGATCGCCCAAACCATCTGTTTTTCTGCCACAGAAAAATCTGTTTAGTTCACACACACACACACACACACACACACACACACACACACACACGTGCGTGATGGGTTCGCTTGCTCTGCTTGTCAAGTCAACTCATGAACCGAAGCAGGTCAGAGTGACAAAAGAACCTTCTCCTCATTCCCGCCATCCTATAATAACAATTGTAGGCTCCTGGGATCGGCATCAGCGTGAAGTGATTCGAGAGGAGAGCCCAGAACAAACCCTCACGGCTGTAGCTCGAAATGACTACTTTAAGCAAAACAGAAGAAAAAAAAAAACTTGGTCACCATGCCAATGCGGCTCTGCTTCTACCCAGAATATTCTAGAAGGCGTGTGACATTCTGAAACAGCTGGAGGATACTGCAATAGCCTGGGATGAGAGACACATTTAACAGACTGGGGATTCTTCTACAGTGCCCCACCTAGCCGACCACACACACACTTTGACGCTGAGAGACACATGCGCACCGACACCCTTCCCCAGATGAGATGGAGAGAGACAGAGACAGCAGATGCAACCTCCTGGGTGATGGGGCTGGTTTTGGGTTGAGCCTTCCCTGATTCAGGACACTTGATGTGGGATTAGCTTTGACCCTGATGAGTCAGTCGAGGGCTCGTGGAGAAAGGAAAAGCACCCTAGCCCTGTATGGATTAGACTAATCACTCTGTTACTGCCAGAGGAATCACAAAGAGCCAGGCTCCACAATACCACCACAGTATCAAGCAACACAATAGAACTCTCTGTGTGTGGGTCTCTTTCTCTCTCTCTCTCGCACATTTTCTGTCTCTATGTTTGTCCCTCATTCTTTGTCTGTCTTTTTCTGTCTCCTTCTCCGTCTCTGTGTATTTCTATCTTTCTTTCTTCCACAGTTTCTCTCTCTCCCTCTCTCCATCCCTCCCTCTGTCTCCATATCTTTCTCTCTTCCTCTCTCTCCCTCTCTTTCTCCCTCCGTCTCCCTATCTTTCTCTTTCTCTCTCTTCCTCTCTCTCCCTCTCTTTCTCCCTCCCTCCCTCCGTCTCCCTATCTTTCTCTCTCTTCCTCTTTCTCCCTCTCTCTCTCCCTCTCTCCCTCCCTCTGTCTCCATATCTTTCTCTCTCTCTCCCTCTCTCCGTCCCTCCCTCCCCCTCTCTTTCTCTCTTTCTATCTCTCCCTCTCTCTCTGAATAAATGTCTGTATCTGTCTCTTTCTGTCTGGCACTTGTTTCTCAACCTCCTCTCTGTGTGTGTGTGTGTGTGTGTGTGTGTGTGTGTCTTGTTCTCCCTCTCTTTCTCTCTGCCCCTTAAACCCTGTCCCTCTCTCCCTCTCTCCCTCTCCAGCTCTTTCATTCGAAAGTAATCAGGGCATCTCGGCTAGGAAGCCTGAGGGAGGGAGACTCTCTTAGCTGCTTCTCCTCCAGCCTCGCCGCGGTCGTCCTTCCCCATCCTCTCCTTCCCTCAGCCTGGCTTCGGGCAGCATCTCTGGGTAACGGGACCACAGAGACGTGGGTGGAACATGGGAGGTCAAAAGAAGCAACTTGGGAGCTGCTTGGGTGAAACCCGACGTCCAGTTACATCCTAGAAAACGGGAGCTGCCGAAAACGGTTCTCAGCTAGTCAGCGGAAGGCTGTTCGTTATGCAATTCCACGCATAAATGGTTTTCAATACACTTCTACGTCAACTCATTTTAATCAAATCAAATCTGGGCTGGAGCAGTTCCCCCAACACCACAACCCCCCCCCCCTCCCCAACGTTGTCCAGTTATATATATATGCTCTCTACTTCTTTCCCCTCTCCATCTCCTCTCTCGCTCCCTGGCTCTCTCGCTGCGCACAAGTCTCTCCTGTTTTAAAGGCGCAGGCATCAAGCCAGGGACCTCGGGGCAGAGCCCGTCCATCCTCACGCCTCAACGCCCACATACCCAGCCCGAGAACGAGCTGAGCTCAGGTAATTCCCATGATTCCTTGCGAACGGGATCCAGCCGACTGCTCCTTGGGACTCTGCCCCCCCACCCCCCACCCCTCCGTACGTCAGGGCTGCTGTGGACTTCACTCCCAACGAACAAGACCACCCTCACATACCCACTGATCTAGAGCCTACTCTGCACTCCACGTATCTGATTAGATAACCCTCTCACCTCGGCCTGCACTGCAAGACATTACATGAATACCTTACTGTATCTTGCAGCTGTATGTCGGCAGTGGAGTCTTTAATGTGTGATTTGTGTGAATGTGCGTTGTTGTATTGGCTTGTACAGCACAATGATAACAGTAATGGCCTATCTGAGTTTTCTAAGTGCCAATGGATTTACAGACACATGGTTGAACACATGAAATGAAATCAATTATACAGTGAAATGCATATTCTGTGGATGTACTTCTTGTAGAGTAAGTGTGTGTGGTTATGTGTGTGTGTGTATATACATCTGTTGTGTGCACCTTCATCTGCATGGGCTAAGAAAATGAGCAACGCTCTCCCTCTCCCCTCCTGTAAGCCACCAATAGAGTTAAGTGGCCCATTAATCTAACGTTGATTTCTGACAGGGCGGAGAGGGATGTGGGGGAGAGAGAGAGAGAGAGAGAGAGAGAGAGAGAGAGAGAGAGAGAGAGAGAGAGAGAGAGAGAGCGCGGAGGGAGGAGGGAGGAGGAGGCAAAGGACAGAACAGCCTTATCCAGACCGATGGGAGAAGGTTCCTGCAAGTCTGAGATTGCAGCCCTGTCTGGGTTAGGCCCTGTTCTCCTGGCTCCTCGCATCTCCACAACAGCCATCAGGGCCACCAGACCGCAGACAGACACAGTGCTGTTAGTCTGGCGCTCTGAGGAGCCGTGCGGTGGAAGCCAACACCATGGCCCGTGCCCAGACTGAAGCCAGTGTGGAGCACAGATCATCTTACTGTGTTATTCTAATATAGGGAGTCAGGTGGCTGAGCGGTTAGACAAGCGTGCTAGTAATCAGAAGGTTGCCAGTTCGCTTCCCGGCCGTGCCAAAATGATTGTGTTGTGTCGGTCAAGGCACTTCACCCTACATGCCTTGGGGAGAATGTCCCTGTACTTACTGTGTCACTGTGGATAAGCGCGTCTGCTAAATGACTAAACGTAAATGTTATTCAACAGGCCAGGCGAGGCAGGATCAAGCAGCTGGGATGGCGCTGTAAACCTTCGACTGTGACAGGCAAGCGAATCCCAAACCAGCTGACCAGACAAACACACAATGACCATCTCTGTCAGCCTGTCCTTCCTTCTGTCTTCTGTCCACGCTGGTGAAGCGTGCGGAGCTCCGCGGAACACTTATCTCACGAGTCATGAAGTACGCTTGTGTCCAGAGGCCTCTGTTCTCTTTCAATCCCTCTCCAGCCCCCCACGATCAAACAATGTGAACTAGCTGCTGACACCCAACACAATCTGGCAGCGGAGATACTCACAGCCCACCATCATCATGGCAACGGAGAAGATCTTCTCTCCGTCTGTGGTGGGGGCGATGTTGCCGAAGCCAATGGTGGTCAGGCTGGTCATGGTGAAGTACAGGGATGTGATGTACAGCGAGTCTTTGCCAGGGCCGCCCTCCCATTGGCCGGAACCGCTGGCGTTGAACCGGTAGGGTGACCCGATGCTCAGAGCCAATTGGTAGAGCCAGCTGTCCATCTTGATGGTGTTGGTGGCCTCGTCGATGACCTCGTAGTCTCCGATGCTGTACCAGATGCAGGCCAGCCAGTGGGCCACCAGTCCGAACACGCACACCAGCAGGACCAGAACGGCCGCTCCGTACTCCAGGTAGTGGTCCAGCTTGCGGGCCACGCGGCCCAGTCGCAGCAGGCGGACCACCTTCAGTGAGCTGAACAGGCTGCTGATGCCCTGAGAGACCGAGAGAAAAACCAGCGTCACCGATTGGTTAAAATGTTATCAGCCAGTCATGGCTGAACCTACGTGTCAGACTGTTAAAATGATTAGAAAATGAGAATGATTGTTGCTAAAGTCGTCACGTCTTTGTCTCAGTGTGCACACACCCAGCTGTCTGCCCCGGAGATCTGTGGGGTCTAGTGTTCTGCCGTTCTAATGGGTCTCCTCACAAACATTACTTTCCAAAACGAAGAGTTGAAAAGCAATTGGCTGAGAAGGAGAAAACAAACAAAAAGATTCTGCTAATAGTCAAGAGAGAGAGAGAGAGAGAGAGAGAGAGAGAGAGAGAGAGAGAGAGAGAGAGAGAGAGAGGTGGGCAGGGGTGGAGACAGAGATGGGTCTCCCATCAGACCACACCAGAGACGTTACTTTCTGCTCAGTCTCAACTCTGATGCAAGTACTGCATTAAAGCAGATCGAATACAGCAATCTTACCTAATGGTTGAAGCACTACTATTACATAAAATAAGTCAATGCAGGACATATTTTATTCGACAATGTGAACCCCCACTACACCTCTCTCTCTCTCTCTCTCTCTCTCTCTCTCTCTCTCTCTCTCTCTCTCTCTCTCTCTCTCTCTCTCTCTCTCTCTCTCTCTCTCTCTCTCTCTCTCTCTCTCTCTCTCTCTCTCTCTCTCGACTATTAGCAGAATATTTTTGTTTGTTTTCTCCTTCTCAGCCAATTGCTTTTTAACTCCTTCTCTGCACCTCACTCTGTTTCTTTCTGCACCTCTCTCTGTCTCTCTCTCTTTCACTGCAGCATCAAAGGCTTCCCCAGAGACTCCAGCTCTATGCTAGTATGTAAATGACCCTCATTTAGCTCTCCACAATGTGGACGCTCGCAGATAAAACGAGCTCGAGTCATAAAAAAATGACACATGGAATCATGGCTTGTAAGCACCTGTTTATCAAAGCCCTGCATTGTTAAATAATGTGCTGGGACAGCAAAGTGTGAAAAGAGAGGGAAGCGGGCGAGAGACAGCAATGTGCTGGCTAACTTCTGTCGCAGCAACACCAAGAAGGTGTAAAAAGTTAATGGACTAAACTCCAAAAGAAAAACATACAGACTGTACTTAATTTAATTTAAACATACCACATGTCTCAAGGCATATGGCATTTGAAGGGGTCAACACAGACCACATGGTTGAACAGTGAATTCCATGTTGACTACTGAAGTCACTGAACAAAGAAAAGCAACGTGATGGACTAACCCACTGACCAGGTGACACGTTTCACCTTCAGGCCCATCTATTATTTCTCCTTCCTCCCTCCCCCCCTTTCTCCCCTCCCCCCCTCCCCCCCCCCCCCCCCCCCCGCCAGCCTGTGTGTTAATGCTAAGCCAAACTCCCACCACACAGCAGAGTGACTCCCTCAGGAGTGTTGTTCTGTCGTTTGGTGCCACGCTCATACTGCACTAAAAGGTCACGCTGGATTAGCCAGGGCTGTTCTGCTGTGGCACCCCGCAGACATGAGCACCCATGTGTACTTCCAGGACCCTCCATGCCAGGAACAGGCCTGCCAGGTCCTCCTCCCTCAATCCTCCTTCATTTCTCAATCCTCCCTCCTTCCTCTCTCCTTCCTTTCTCGATCATCCCTCCCTCCTCTCTCCTTCCTTTCTCGATCATCCCTCCCTCCTCTCTCCTTCCTTTCTCGATCATCCCTCCCTCCTCTCTCCTTCCTTTCTCGATCATCCCTCCCTCCTCTCTCCTTCCTTTCTCGATCGTCCCTCCCTCCTCTCTCCTTCCTTTCTCGATCATCCCTCCCTCCTCTCTCCTTCCTTTCTCGATCGTCCCTCCCTCCTCTCTCCTTCCTTTCTCGATCGTCCCTCCCTCCTCTCTCCCTCGAGACCCTCCTAAACCAGCCACACCTGGGACTGCAGGACTACAGACCAGCATTTCACCAACATGACGTTTGAACCTCTCACTTGTGGTTATTGTGGGAAACATCTGCCTCTTCCTTCATCCCAACATTTTGTGTTCGGAAACAAAAACTAACTGTTTGTCTTTGGCCTTACCAATCCCTGCCAAGGTGAGAGACTCTGACGACTCCTTCTCCGGTATCACACATCAACTTTCTACAAAAGTAGAGCACAAATCCACCCCTTTTGGTGAGAGGAAATTACAGAATGGACAGAACTGTTTGGACTGAGAAGTGGATGGGAATTGCATTCATTTCCTATGTGTCGTTCACTGTTGCTCATCCCTCTCTTCCTCGAATACAGAGTGGACCGCACAGCCAGATCCCAGCAGGGTCCGGTGAAACTATTACAGCCCTGCTGAGACCTGAGGAGCACACTGGCCAGGACTAACACTCAACAAAGGGCCAATCATTTCCTCTTCCCTAGTCACCAACACCACCAGTGATTTACTCCTCCAAACAAACTTCAACTACCAGCAGGAGCCTAACTCATGCAGTCTCAAGATTTGGTTGGTTTCAGAAGATCTGGTTGGAAATTAGAGGGTGTAGACACTTTTGTTAGCCATCTCTTTTAGTTTGAGGTCCAACTGATTCAGGGTCCAGTCATGCATAAAATTACTTTCTATGTGCCTCAGTTATAGGTCTTATAGACAATCAATATTCCGATGGACTGTCTAACTAGTCTGTGGGAGTTCAAACTGGAGGCATCTCAACCACATCCCTTTCCACAGCGCATAGTCAACGAGCAAATCAGATCAGGGGGTCAGATGGCTGAGCGGTTAGGGAGTCGGGCTATTATTCAGAAGGTTTTTGGTTCGATTCCCGGCCGTGCAAAATGACGTTGTGTCCCTGGGCAAGGCATTTAACCCTACTTGCCTCTGGGGGAATGTCCCTGTACTTACTGTAAGTCGCTCTGGATAAGAGCGTCTGCTAAATGACTAAATGTAAATGTAATGTAAATCTGCACGCAAACCCGACTTGAAGCCACCATCTCGTACCTCATCCACATTCTCAAAGGCGTTGATGATGTCGTATGGCAGACAGGACAGCAGGTCGATGACGAACCAGGTCTTCAGGTAGTTCATCCGGATGAGCTTGGGGTCGGAGATGACCTCGCCCCCTGGCCCCACAAAGGTGGTGTGGAAGTTCAAAACGATGTCCACCAAGAAGATGACATCCACCACGCTGTCCAGCACCAGCCAGACAATGTTGTTCTGCTTGGTCTTGAAGGAGACGTTGTAGGGCACCATGATGGCGGTGTAGAAGGTGAGGACGAGGATGACCCAGTCCCAGGTGGTCTTGAAGGTGCAGTAGTGGAGGATGATGTGGGGAGGTGTTTTGGGTGCCTCCTGCTTGTACTGGGGAAGGATGTCAGAGCCCAGCTGTAAAACCTAGATGAGACGAGGAAGGAGAGAGAGAGGGTTAGATGTGGAGGAAGGAGAGAGACCGAAAGCAAACATTCACTGTCACTGAAAACCTCCATTCTAGTTTATTTTATTTTTAACATGTTCTTTCAATGCCTGCACCATAGGGAGGAATGGATATGCTTCCAGTAATGCGTCACAGTAAAGGAACGGCTGGAATCTGTGTTATAGAAGGAGAACACAAAGATTCATAACAGCTGCTGGGTTTCTCATCTAATTCTCATAATCAGATCTGCCAATCATTGGGGCCCTGGTCAAGACGATGGCACAGCACACAAACTGAGAACGCCAATTAGGAGCACAGAAGCACTCAAGCAGGAATGGCAGCGTATCTGACGCTCTGCGTATTCAATAGAGCACGTCAGCTGCGCTTTTCAGGACACGGAGCAGATGGATCACCTGCGTAATCAATTGAATGTTCCGGAGATATAATATGAACCCCAAGATATCTGGTGCTGGGCTGTGAAATTGGAATGGATATTGGTAAAACTCATCCTTTCCTATTTTTGACAGGCCTATGAGTGTGAGTGAGTGTGTGTGTGTGTGTTACCAGGACGGAAAAAAACACCAACCTGACGACAATCGCAACATTAGCCTTGTTCAGGGTGATCTAAACATAGATATTGATTCTAAAGAAAACCTGTGACATTTAAGTTTGCAGAGGAGACTGTACTAAACTCCCATGGCTACTGCGGATGAAGCAAAGGCCAGTTCTTGTCTTTGAGACGGGGCTAAGATGACTAAAAGACCATCCCTGAAGCTGTTTTCTGGATCTCCAGCAAACATAACACATAGTCTGTGAGAGTGCCCAAGGAACCCTGCCTCTGTCTCTCTACCAGGCATGAAATATTAATGACACCCGCAGCTCAAGAGCGCATCGTTCCCAGGATGGAACGCACCACTCACTGTGTCGACTGCAGCCTTCCATGGAACTTCATTGTGAGTGGGTGAGTGTTTTAAAAAAACGTGAAAGCGCCCATGTGTGTTCCATAGATGTTCATGTCTCAGCAATACAGCATCGACATGGCAGGTAAGGCTGTTAGCGTTCAGAGTTTGTGCCAAAGAGCTCAAATTTGCTTAGCCAGCATGTTTGTGGTAGGTGTTAAGTGTTGGTAAATGTGTGTGTGAGTCTAAGAGTGTGTGTGTGTATATTTACGTGACAGACCACTCACCTCTGCCAGACGTGAGTGTTTGTGGGTGACCTCAGGCTTGCTCATGGGCGTGAGCTGCTGCAGAGTGTTCCGGTTGTTGGTTAAAGCTCGAGTAAGGCGAGCAAACTTGGTCCATCCTGCCAAAGCAAAGATATCGACACGTCAATGAGGGAGTCAGGTGGCTGAGCGGTGAGGGAGTCGGACTAGTAATCCGAAGGTCGCCAGTTCGATTCCCGGTCATGCCAACTGACGTTGTGTCCTTGGGCAAGGCACTTCACCCTACTTGCCTCGGGGGAATGTCCCTGTACTTACTGTAAGTCGCTCTGGATAAGAGCGTCTGCTAAATGACTAAATGTAAATGTAAATGTAAATGTCAATCACAGCTGCCCCTTACTGTGACCCGGCACAATTCTGCATACACCACACACCCAAAGTCACAATGTTTGAGCTAAATTGGATAATTTCCTGACACTCAAATCATAACGCTAACAAATACAGAGGTCCAATTCTCACTCATCTCCATGAAACCCAAGAAATCATCCCTTGTCCATTCTCTGAGGGGCCGGCACAACACATTTCCAACGAACAAATACAGAAAGCTTTTGACCAGTCTCCCACCCCAGGGTCTCAAAGTGACTCGCTTTTCAATACTTCCTGATGGGGGTAAATCAGTCTATTTACCCCTGAGTGCACTGGGGTGAAAGGGGACAAACACCCAGCACCGCACAGTCTCCTCATAATGGCAGGCAACAGATTCAAAAAGGCTTCCGTTGTTCTGTTATCCTGTGCGACGCAATTGACCTTCCCCTTGAGGGGGAGAGTGTCACGAGTTGTGTAACTTCTTGTGGTTCCTCAGGGCCAGAGCATCACTCCACAGCACAGTGGCCATCATCTCTACTGTAATACAGCCCAGAAGGGACTAATGCACTCTACTGTACCTACACAACAAGGAGAGTTCCAGAACCCTGTCTCAACTGACCGACCAAGACACAATGGAGGCAAATTTGTCAAAAGCTCAAAACAGGCAAGGGCAGAACAGACGCGCGACCGGAGCAAATGCCGAACAAGCATTTCAATCGTCCATTTCGCTTTACAAAGATTGGAACCAAATGTATATTTGGCCAGAAAGAGAACAGTGAGAGTGGACAGGTGTGTGTGGACACACTGGGAGTGGACAAGCGCATGTGGACACACTGGGAGTGGGCAGGCTGCATGTGGACACACTGGGAGTGGACAGGCATGTGTGGACACACTGGGAGTGGACAGGCGCATGTGGACACACTGGGAGTGGACAGGCGCATGTGGACACACTGCGAGTGGACAGGCGCATGTGGACACACTGGGAGTGGACAGGCGCATGTGGACACACTGGGAGTGGACAGGCGTGTGTGGACACA
Source organism: Osmerus mordax (assembly GCF_038355195.1). Classification (NCBI taxonomy): domain Eukaryota; kingdom Metazoa; phylum Chordata; class Actinopteri; order Osmeriformes; family Osmeridae; genus Osmerus; species Osmerus mordax. The sequence goes on along the minus strand of NC_090058.1, from coordinate 3,069,017 downwards.
CTGGGAGTGGACAGGCATGTGTGGACACACTGGGAGTGGACAGGCGTGTGTGGACAGACTGGGAGTGGGCTTCTTCCTGCTCGGCTGACGGGAATACTCTATGACGGGTCCAGCCGTGGGTGTCCAGCTGTATCCTAGCATGAGCATTCAGCTTGCTGGCATGCCCCTAGCATCTCTGCCAGTCACTAACCCTCCCCCAACCATCCTGTGGGTCAGATGGAACTATAATTACTGCAGTGAATGGTAAGGTCATCGCTGGAACCATTCAGACCTACCAGATGAAAACCCTCTGTCCACAAGAGCGACTGAGCTGTGGGAGGTTGCAGATGGATCTACAGCATGGGATGCTGCCAGCAACAATGACCAGCATGGGTGGGCCTTGAAGGAAGGATGTGACAATGCAGGCCATTTTTTCAAAAAGTGGGTGGCACAAATCCCTCCCCATGATAAAACCTCTGCCCCTGTAACAATGCTGTTTCTGTTCTACCTGCTAACTGGCAAGAAAAAGGAATAGCGTGCACAGCCCACGTTAGTCATGTGTTATGAACAAACCACATGAACCATGACTTCCCAGCAGGTTGGCATGGGTGGGGGTTCGCGAAAGGGCAAACAAGCCCAGTCAACGCTGCCAAAAACTGGGCCCTGGGCACAGACCTGACAGGGGGCATCTGTCACTCACACAGGGGAGCAAAAGTCTGTGACCACATCCAACACAATCTGACAGCTTCGGGTTTTCCCCATTGAGATGGTATACAGTACAGTACAGTGACAGAGGGAGTCATCAAATCAAAAATCAAATCGAAATGTATTTGTATAGCCCTTTTTATAAGCAATGTCACAGAGAGCTTCACATACACCCATAGAACTGCCCCTCAGCCAACCTCAACTCTCAAAGAAGACAAGGAAAAACTCCCCAAAAAACTCACTAGAGGAGAAAAAAATGGAGGAAACCTTGGGAGGAGCAGTTCAGTGAGGGATCCCTTCCTCCAGAGACGGTTAGTAAAAGAGAGGTACAGAACACAGGCTAGTCTAGTTGGGTCACTCACCTTTGGTGGTCTCATCATCGATGGGCTGCTTAAAGACGGTGATGTCCTTGAAGGTGCAGAGATACAGGACCACTTTGTCGTTCTCGTTCCTGATTGGTGCCACCTGCATGTAGAACCACACAGGAGACCCTGCGCAAAACCAGGACCACAGCTATTACTAAGTCAGAAAAGTTATTTTGTGCAGAAGAAACTGTACTAAAAACTTTAAGAGAAATCAAGTCTAATTTATGCCTAAGCACCAGAACACTTTCACCGGGTCACTTGGTGAGTCCAATCCAGCTCTTATTTAAATTACTGTGTCAAGTAAAATAATAGAAATTCGCATGTTTTCACAGAAATGCTTGTCAGCCAGACAGTGTCAGTGGATACCAAAACGTTTGAATACGAATTAACATTAAAAGCAGAAGTACTCACTGTTCTTCCTGTACAGCAGGACCTCAAAGCAGTTGGACTCATAATTATCAAAGGTTTGTCTGACTTTCTCTATCGTCTTTTTGTCTGTCAGTTCTCCGTACATGAAACTATAAAAGAGAAAGAACAATCAACATTTCAACTGTACAGTAACTGTCTACCACACAAGCCTTTAACAGTTGACAGTGATTCAGCTTTTTGAATCAATTACCTGGTCCATGCACTTTCTTCCCTTACTTTTGATTTGCTGTGGACATCCCACCTGCTGTACTGTCTGCACACAGAGCAGGAACTATCCGGAAACTGACTTTGACCAGTGGAAGCCCTTTTCAACTGATCCCTCATTTCAGCCACTACAAAATCCAGGCCCTGGCCGGACAGACACAGCCTGGACGTGAGGATGATTAGACCACTCCCCTCACAGACATAAATAAAGAGTTAGCTGCTGGTCTAACAAGCCCTGAGCCCTGTGACAGGTCCAGAGGAACCTTAAGTAAGGAGCCCTTCAGGGTCGCATTTTTCTCCTCTTGACTGACAGGCGCCCATCCAACCTGCTTCACGCTGGGTTAGACTGGTTCCCCTTGGCAACAGTAATGAGATCCATTTGAAAGTCAGCTTGTGCATCAGGCAGACTCTGCTTCGGTCTGAGTGTGGCGCCAGATGCTGAGAAATGTGCAATGTGACTTTGCGGCTACGTTTACAAAACATGGGTGTTTTGGACATCGAATACTAGGAGCTGTCTTGGCATTGAGGAAACACTTCTCTGAGCCGTCTGCTGTTGTCCGCAGGAAAAGCGGTCCATAGAGTAGAGACGACAACAACATGAGCTAGGACAGCGTGTAGTGGAACATGGCACCCGTACCTGCAAGTGCTGCTCTTCTGCATCACCTCAGCCCTGTGGAAGCCGGACAGCTTGCAGAATCCGTCATTACTGTAAACAACAGGCCACTCTACGATCTGGGCGTTCCCCAGGAGAAAGCTGGTTTCTGGGGGAAGGATGAATACGAGACAGGTCAAGGAGCGTGCTCGGTGTGTGTCCTTATGCTCGCCCCATCCACATGGCTGCCAATCCACTGGTGGTGGGTGTGGCACATTAGCCCACAGACAGCACCATGGAACTACTCCACTATGACGCTGGTCAGTGCCAGACACTACAGAAGACAGTCTGGAGGATGTAGCAGCTTTGAAAAACTGTAAAAACTCCTCCTGAATGATTAGGCTGCATGCATTTATTTGTATTTAGAAGATAAAATCAAGAGAACAATTTAATTGAGAAAATAAAACCTTAATTTTGCTCAAAAAATGTGAGGGATATATTTAGTTTTATACATTCTTCTTCATTGTGGCCATTGCAGTAACATGATGCAGTTCACCTTCTTAAGCCCATGTAAAAGAGCTGTTGTATAATTAAAGAAAATGTTGCGCTCAAGAACAAATTGATGTGAAAAATATTGTGAATATGTTTAAATAAAAAATAAAAGATAATAACAAATCTAAATCATTTTCAACTAGTGGCTTGCTTATTGGTAACTGCATTGCACTAAAGCGATAAACTGCATAGCAACTGTGCATAACAACAATTTAAAAAAGAAAGATCTACAAAAAGTAAATAACTTTGACGGTGCGATTTAATGACGCACGCATGCGTCCCATGGTTAATTAAAAATAGCGACAAACGTAATTGTTTCTGCAATCTCACTGTCGTGCATTAGCTCATGCTAAGAAGCCAATTGAGGTCGTCGTGTGGAATAAACTTTGCGGGCAGCAATTTAGAGTGCTGCAGTCACGGATGACGTTAGAAACTACATCAGAGCAAAACTGTAAACAAGCATTCATCTATCATCTATCATAGCTCGAAACGCGGACAGATTGCTCACCACTTGAGCGTCGGACAATGTTCTCCAAAAAAGTATTCTGAGGTGCCACCAGCCCTCTCTTTCCCCCGGGCATTCTGCGGACAGGCAGTGGTGGTCAGGGTTGTGGACGTCTGTGGTGGTAGTCAAAAGGCGATGTTGTGGGTGGGTATCAGCCGGCGGGGTGGTGAAGCTCATTGTAACACTGCGCTTTGGCTGCTCAGAGCGCACTGTGGCACAAGCGCGCGCCTCCGAAGCTTTGCAATCTGCAGGCTCTCTGCTTTTTCCAGAACGCATGCGTATCACTGCACATCTCTTGTCTGACGGTGGAGGGTCCTCACGGTTTCACATCAAGAGGTGAAACTTTTAGTTACACGAGTAACTACGAGTTTTATATATTGTAGGGATAGCCTACATTTGAAATGTGTTTTCAGTTCATTAATAGCCTACCTTCTATCAATGAAAAAAGTAACGAAAGCAAAGTTAGCGTGGTACTGAAAAATCGAATTGGCCAATAACACCAGGTTATTCATAACCACATCATCGATAAACCAATACTGGAGCGTGCAATGAGTATCTAAACGGGGACTCACCTCCACTAAATCCCAACCGAATACTCTGATCTCCAAATCCCAACTGAATGCTAATTACACAGCTTGAATAGGCTGATGGGACCCAAGGGGAATGAATTCCCAACTGAAGCAATGGCAGTTGGTGTACCATGAAGGCTCTGCTGTACGGGCTGTCAAATTTATGGCTGTCACTTTTTTTCGTGCACTGGCGTAGTATGGTATTTGTCGACAACATGGCCTGATATGAATAAGTAGCTTGGTAGGCCTATTATTAATTATAAAACGTAACGAAACGCTTTCTACCGTTGCCGGTGAAAATGCTTGAGCTCATAGAGACGTCTAGTAAAATAGGATTTACTGTAGTTTACTGTCCTAAAACATCCAACTGTAACTTCTCCAAACAACAGTCCTTGAGCACCAATGATTACATCCATGCCCGTCCCCCCCCCCGTCCCCCGTCCCCCGTCCCCCTCGTGTTTCATTTCTGTAAGCTTACTAATCAGTTCAATAGAAGTAGTTTTGTTTTGTTTTGTATGTTAACATCCTGTGCCCTGATTTTAAATCTCCGAATCTAAGTCTGTCAGAAGCACTTCAGAGAAGGTATCAAAATAAATGCATGAGAAAGCTTGAGTGAGGAAATGCGCGCTCTCTCTCTGCCAAATGTTCCCTCAGGACGCCCTTAATTGGCCCACTTGCATCACAGACTATCAAACATATGTGACAGCGCAGGTTGGACAGCTGCCTTCCTCGCTATAATAGGCACGGTACAAGTGCACAGACGTTTTGAGGGACGTGGCTCATATGAAAAAATATTATTTTCAGATATGTACAAATAGAACTATTACAAATTTGCAGTATGCAAACGTTCAGTTCAAACGGTCAGAGTCACTCAAGTCACATTTTCATAACATTTAGTAAATGAAGCAGGACAAAGGTAGTCTAGGCTTGTCAAGATTGTAATATGAACTGTAAGCCCACGGTGAATAAAACACTGAGTTACTGAACTTATTAATGACTAAAATAGGCTTTAGAAACTATAAAGGTACATGTTGGTTGGACACTCGGGACAGCTCTGTAGGGATTTGATTACTGTAATCACTCTAATTACAGCGCCTCACTAACCACCAATTACGCCCAATCAGGATTCAGCAGGACGCTCATTGTTCAAATGATACAGTCAAGTAATCGTCAAAACGTCGTGCCTGACTAATATATTTCTTGGACTATCAATGCATAGTTTCCACAGACGGTGCAGAAACATCCAGAGTACATACATGCATCAGTCACATCTTCAGGAGGACTACAAGCCGTTCCTTACTCGACTACCGAAAATCAGAACTGTGGACTAATCCTATTTCACTGCTATACTTTCTATTTGCGCTATTTGTATGTTGCTTGTGAGTAAAGCATCTACCAAATGAATACAATCTGAACCGTAATTATGTATTCTACGGGAAAAAACTGTTACTTTTGCTGCATCTCAGAAATAATGTATGCTACCGTGTTTTATCCCTATTGAGCACCAACTGTAGCGTCACAGAAAGATCAAAGAATCGAGTGGATGACATTGATGCCTCATTTGGGGACTCGAAAATGGGGATAAATATTGAGCCTCTTCACCAATCAATGCAGCACATCTGGAGCAACATCCAATCTCTGTCTGCATTCCTCTCCATTGATCTCAGAATTAATTAGTCGAGGTTGCATGGGCCCGTCTCTGGTCTAAAAGGGGGTGTCCGATATCAAAGCCTTCGTGCCCCATTCTATTGGCGCGCCAGAAGGCCCATCTCAACTGAAATAGAAAAACGATTCTCTGCACAAGTCAATGTTCATCTCTGAAAGTTGCAAGGGGTTTGTAGGGTAAAAAAAGAACTATGGTAAGTGCATAGGGATTCTTTCTGTCCAGAGTGCATTGTGTTCTCTGTAGTATTGGCATTAATCCTGTCCAGGGGATTTGAATTCCTGTATATGAACAGTACCACAACATCACTGGATGTACAAACGACCGTATCCTCTTGGACACCCCAGTGACTCCTGGTGTCAAGTCATAGCCCGTCCCACTTCAAAAGCACCAATCTCTTTTTCAAATTGCTTACTTGAAATTGGATTTCTCTGATTGGGTTGCAAATTATGTAGTTTCTCTCTGTCTCTCTCTCTGTCCCCTGGACCAAGCCAGCGTATTTGCAGGAAGCCGGAGGAATCTTGCCACTGATCTATTGTTACTTGTTACTGCTAATTACAGTCTCCTAGTCTCCAACAGTTCATGGAGCCTATTTAAGGTCCACAATTCTGTGGCATTTTGGTGAGTCAGCCCCAAACCCAACCTGGCAACAGCCCCCACACACCTCCACATGGGGCCCCATGGAAATAAGGCTTTGGGAAAAGATATATCACTGTGCAGGAACACAGATCTAAAGATCAGTAGCAACAGCAAAAGCTGATTTATGTAGTTACAGATTGTGCCGAAGGTACGCTATGAGAGTGCTGTATTTTAATCACTAAACCTTCTGAGATGTACTGAGAACAGACTTCTTTGAATGACCAGAGGGGTTACAACACTAGTAGTGGGAGGATAGAGGGCTAGTGGCTAGCCTTTTCATCCAACATATCGAGTGTTGTTTTGGGGAGGGTGGAAACAGACTGTGAGTTTATATGTCATTGACTGTTTCACATCATGAATCACCATCGTGCATTGAGTACCATTAAATATTAATCTGCAAAGCCCAACTGCAGTTTAAAAGCCCCAGGTGAATTTTCCTCTCACACATTAGGCTAAATATGAAACATCTCTGTGAACCTCTCTCCTTACCTCTAGGCGCAGTGTTGATAGTTTAATGTATTTGAATTGAATATCTCACCTCGATGTTCACAATCAGGCTGGGACACAGCAATGAAATAATTGGCATTAGTTTCTTCATTCTCTCTCACACTGCAGTTAGAAACTTGAAAAGCTAAAAAAAAAAAATAGACAATGATTTGTCAAAGTATGAAGTATGAAGTCAAGCTACACATCAGAGAAGATCATTCCTCTACAAGGAATCTGGTTGTTTCTGCCATAGGCTGTGACATGTTTCATCCCACGTTTGAAGAGATTTGTACTCAAGTCTACAAAACATGTGAAGTGTTGAGATGTTGCAAACACAACAAAGCGACTTGACAAACACAGATATCTTGTTGATGTTCTGTGTCATATATTTCTGTTCGGAGGCCATTGCTGGGAAAGTAAACATCCTCTGTCGATTTGCCATACTAAATAAATATAACTGCATCCTTAGAGTACTTTTACATTAAAATACATTCCTTGCATTAACTCCAGAATCACAATGCATTTTTGTCTCATTCGGATTCTGTCAGAGTAACAAGGAGCCTTTTATAAACAAAAATAGATCTACATCTTCTGTAAGAGCAGTGGGTTTGTTGTGCTATTCCACGCTCTTGGGTTTCCCTATACTTACCTCATGGATACACATTGCCAAGGATGTGTGTGTGGGCTAGTAGGTTCTCTGTGTTATTTACGGATTTCAGTGGGAGGCTACAGCGCATTTGAAAAGTTTTGGCCATTGACAATACAAGGCACCCAGTCCTCTGTCAACTGATGGATTTAATGGAATCGATTCTAGATCTGTGTCGTCCATTCTTGCCCAGTGTGAAATCCTCTCAACGGAATATTTGATATCCATTCAAATCTTCATGTGGATGTAAATCCTGACGGATGTTCCTATAATATGTATTCAAACAAATATGTTAAGATATACGGTAGATGGAAAAACATGGGATTAACAGGATTACATTAAGATCATTGGAACATTTCCCATGGCACAGATTAAGCCTATATCTTCTAACTAAAAAGTAAGGGTTGAACCAAGCCCTATAACTAACAATTGTATGCATATTCTTACTATAGGATACAGCTGAAGAACGTGCTGCATGTTAAATTGGGCCAAACTCAGTCATGAAGAAGAGAAGGCTCTGAGGGTCTGGCAGGTCTCGAAGAAGAGACGAATGACAGAAAGGTAGAAAGAAGGGATGAGTGAAAGATGAAGGAGAAGTGATGATGAGGGGGAAAGGAGACAGATAAAAGAATGCCAGTGAAGAGGAGGCGAAGAGATGATCAGAGGGCGGGGTACAATGATCTGTAAAAAGCACGGTGAAAAGTAGTGGTGAAACATCTTGCTTGCTCACAAGAAGAGGGGTGATAATAAATTATATTTGTTATCAGAGATGGGAAGTAGGGAAGTAACGAAGTACAAATACTTGGAAAAAAAGTTTTGAAAGGTTGAAAACATACTATTTGAAAAAAAAAAATCAAAAAAAAAAAATCTCGAACTATTACTCTTTAACGGATCATATAACACACAACCCCTTTTTACATCTCTTACTTTGGACCTGGTTCCTGGTTATTACCAAAATAAAAAATAAATAAAAACTAAGTAGACAAGTACTTCCAACGTCCGTCTATCGATCAAACTCCTTCCTCTTCAGCAGGGCCAAATGTCCCCTTAGCAGAGAGACATTTACTCAAGGACCTTCCACTGGCGGAGGCCCGAGTTCCATGTGTCCTTACCAGCCCCTGAAACAGAACAGCCTGGAGTCCGTTTCTCACCTCCTCCCTCCCTGCCCACTTCCTTGTGCAGCTCCCCATTGGTCCTCACGATCGATCGTCTCCCCCTTCTGGTAAAGATCCTCCACTGCAGCTCACTGCCGACGCCGCACAGATAAGCTTCAACCACAGCAAGCCAGGGAAGAACTCTGTGACAGAATCACGTTAAAACTGGGGAGGGTTTGTTTGGTGTGAACAATGCAGTGTCTGTTTCTACCAGCCTTCTCGCAGCAGATGATCTTGTGTTGTGTTATCTACTGAGGGAAACAAGGTCAAGAAGAGAACGGGTAAAATCACTGGTGTGTATCATCAGCACTGTAATTACTTATGACAATGCCCCTCAGTGTCACAGTCTTTCTGGGGTTTAGGTCAAGTGCGCTCTGAGAGGTGAAGAACCAGAGAGGACTTACAGTAATTGGTTTTAACAAAACAGGAAAAAAGGTGGATAAGTCTTTAAGAAACTCTGGGACATACCAAATCTCTTCCTGACGGGTGATCCTAATTAGATAAAACGTTTTCCTTCCTCCCTTCCTCCTCCCCCACTCCACCCTAATTGCCGCTCTCCTGTGTCTCTGAGGGCTTTACCTCGTCAGACCCAAACAGGGGAACTGGAGCTTTGACAACGTCGTGTCCCTGGACATTAAGCCCAAACCGTCTTCTCTCTCCTCAACTGCCAGTTAGGACTAACATCCAGAGTATTCCCTCTGGATGAGGCCAGGAGAGCATAGCTCCGTGGCTGAACATGTTGAACATGGCCCATGTGACTGGGAGGAAACACAGAGAAGAGCCCCACTTAGATGAGATCACAATCACAAGGCTAACTGCTTCCACACACCCTTCAACCAGGGCAGTGCACAACAGAGAAGACGGAGGGAAACTATCTTAAGCTTTGCCTCAAACCTAGTAGTGTGTTTAGGTCTGTCACATCCCAACCACACAGCATGGAACCTTATCACCCCCCCCCCCCCCCCTTCCTGGAATAAATAAATAAACCCTCTACCTTCCCTACACAGGGATGGTAGAGAATCTCAATCAAATATCAGAACACAGGGATTTAGTTTTAGTAAGCTTCGGTGAAGATGGGTGCATTTTCACTGAGATTTTACCATGACAAAAGACGCAAATGACAGATTACAACAAAGTACATTTAGACACTAAATGGAAGCTGTCTGGATAACTTGAGTCATGCTGCCCCCTTGTGGCACAAAATTCTTCATGTGATAATCTCTAAAGGCTGTAACCTATCAACCTTAGGTTTATGTATAACTATGTATAATTATGTATAAAATAATATAATGTATAACTTTAACACACAGCAATCATGTGCACTTATCATACGCAACACATAATTCCAATGACAGCGGTGAGGTAGCTACAGGTCATTGTACACCTGATGCTGGCTTGCATGGGCAGCCAAGTAAAAACAGAGATCAGTCAGTCGTGGAATACATGGCAACACTCCAGAGTAGCTAAGCAACGACAGTGAACATGTTTCTCCATCTCATCCACTCTCTCCACACCACCCGTCAACACACTTACACACAAACTTTAAAAATAAAGCAATCCAGCATCTGGGCTTTATCACAAAACAGGTTTAATTTAATATCTCTTTATTTTTTAAAATAATTAAACATTTGTATTTCTCCAACCCTTTTTTTTCTTTTAATCATATTATATCTGGGCCACCCTGAAGCACACATTAATTCTGTAAGAGGGTCAACAATGCTGAATTTACTGTTAATTTGAACAGGATATCAACCTCTCCATGCCTGCCTTCTCTGCCCCGCCCTCCCGTTCCCTCCCTCCCCAACTCCCCAAAAAAAGAGAGAAAAAAAGATCTGATGGTCAAAGAAACTTAATCAAAATATCCAAAACGAGAGAGATTAAAACCAAGAGGGGAAACAAAAAACAAGAGTGAAAACAAGGGGAAAACACTATCATAAATACCAGGAAGTCTTGTTCCATAATACCTCTTGTTATACTGGATACTCCTCGACTGTTCCTAAGCAAAAATATAGGCTAAATTACTACAAGATACAAGATATCAGTGTACTGCATTCAATAACAATATACAGGTTTGTAATACTGTGAGGAGTGGGCGCGAGAATGACACGGCCGTCTCACAACACTCTTATACGTTAGCTTGTCTTTTCTGTGTGGCTGGACGGTACCAGTGCCAGACTGATACCAGGCTGCCTGGTACTGTAGGGGGGGCAAAGTCCACAAAAAACCAAAGAGATAGAACTGACCTTACAGAAACCAATCAATCTTTTTGGGGAGCTGGATGCAGACAGAGAAGTGAGCTTAATGTGAGGGGAGGCCGAGGGGTGCCGAGAATGACGTGAGGGTGAGGGAGGCTGGGTTAGGTGTGGGGGCGTCCTTCTTTAAAGACCTTCTCAATCCCGTTCTCTCTCTGTTCTCTTTACTCCCTGTACAAACAGGCCCCAAACATTACTGTCTCTTGAAGGAGGGGTTGAGACGTGGGGTTTAATCAATATCCTCGTGGCTATCGGGGTCCATTACAACTAGCTTAGCTTCAGCATGGAGAGGCAGGAGGGGTTGGAGGGTGGTCCGGGAGACAGGGTGGGGCTTCTTCCTGGTCAGGGTTGGCCTCTGCAGGGGCTGGAAGGGGCCACGCATACCTCTCAGTCAGGACGTCCCAAACACCATAGGTAGACAGGGATCGAAGGAGAGGAGGGAGCAGGGAGAACAACCAGAGGTGGTCATTGGTTTGTGTTCAGGAAGAGTGGAGATGGGAGGAAGATAAAACAATCTATCTTTTCTTTTTCTGTAGATTTTTTTTTTTTTCTTTTTTTCAAGGAGAGTTCATTTCATGTCCTACTGTCCAAAGTCTCCCCCCCCCCCCCTCCCACACAAGTTTTCATTCTCGTTTTCTATTTTTTTTCTTCCTTTTTTATTTTTCTTTCGCAGTAATATCAGTTTAAGGGAAAAAGAAAAAAAAGTTATTTACAGTGCTGTTGAAATAATGAAACAGACGTGTGAATCTACCGTAAAGTAAGTCGCACAATACAGGAAAAAAAAAAAAAAGAAAAAAAAAATGTCTAAAAAAAAAACAACAAAATCCACGATGACGCTCCATGCGGTTCCAGATGCCTGTGTGGATCCACGCTGCTCTGGTAGGGACATGGATGGGAGGCGTGGCGCTTCGTTAAGTGGGAATGATCCCGTCGCTCCTAAGGCCCCTCTTCAACTCCAGGTCCTCCAGTTTCTTCCATAGCTCCTCCCTCTCCTTCTCCTTCTTCTTCTCACTGCACAGAAGGGGAGGGGCATGTCAGGGGGCGGGGTATGTCAGGGGGGCGGGGCCGAGCATCCTTCTCTAAAGCACTAACAAGACTTAAGAGATTACAGTCGGACTGTACACCACAACTCTTGTTGGCGAATAAACCAATCAGAAGCTGTAGTAAAAAGTTTTTATTTTGAACACAATAGTTACGTTTGTTTGAGAGAGAAAGGTCTGTCTGTGAGTGTGTATGCGTGTGTGTGTCATAGTTAGTCTTCGGTACGTGTGGACACTAACTGTACCATCCAACTATATGAGAGCTCTTTATCCCCCAGAAGGCTCATCTTACCGCTGGCGGTCTGACTTGTAGGTAGCTGTGAGTTCATCAAACAAGGTACTGTTCATCTCCATGAAAGCTTTTAGTACATTGTAAACCAACGCCACTATTGCCCTGCAAGTGCAAATAAAACAATGTCAAGGTAAGTCGACAGGTTGTGTAAGCAATAGAAAAACAATTCAGAAGCACAACATAAACCTGAGCTTCGAATCCAACCATTTAAAAATGACAAAACATAAATAACCAAGCTGTTTTTCTGGCAGGAACTGAAGGTTTTGTTTCTGGGAACTCAGGGGATGCACTGAGACACTACTCACGGATTCCAGTGCTCTTTGGAGATCCTGTAGAGGCTGGCGAACATGATGGGCAGGATGACACTGGAGTTCTCCTCGATCAGACTCATGATGTACTCATTGTTCCAGTAGTACAGAGCCCTCTCTGCCACCTGCAAGCCCAGCGGCAGCACGTCAAGAAACAACAACAGCTAACTAGAGCACGTCAAGAAACCTCTCTAATGGCAACACATCAACAAATAACAATCAACGCCAGCAACAACTCGCACTCGACACACAAGCATGTAGAACACAAGACACGTGCACGGTGAGGCAGGGACGTCTGACCTGGAAGTGCGGGCTGGACACGCATCTGGAGATCTGTTTGAAAAGCGGCTCCTGGATCTTGATGAACTGTGTGGGCTCGATCACGTCCAGGATCTCCTCCAGCTCTCCGAGGTACATCACCTGAGCAGAGCGTTCTCACAGTTAACCCCCTGCTAACCACACACACCTCACCCTCTCTGCCACACACACATCTCACCCTCTCAGCCACACACACACACCTCACCCTCTCAGCCACACCTCACCCTCTCAGCCACACACACACACACCTCACCCTCTCAGCCACACACACACACCTCACCCTCTCAGCCACACACACACACCTCAGCCACACACACACACCTCACCCTCTCAGCCACACACACCTCACCCTCTCAGCCACACACACACACCTCAGCCACACACACACACCTCAGCCACACACACACACCTCACCCTCTCAGCCACACACACCTCACCCTCTCAGCCACACACACACACCTCAGCCACACACACACACCTCACCCTCTCAGCCACACACACCTCACCCTCTCAGCCACACACACCTCACCCTCTCAGCCACACACACACCTCACCCTCTCAGCCACACACATCTCACCCTCTCAGCCACACACACCTCACCCTCTCAGCCACACACACACACACCTCACCCTCTCAGCCACACACACCTCACCCTCACCCACCAATGGATGACAGCAAGAGGAGGGAAATGGCTCACTGAGGTCACATGGTCAATATTTACCAGTGACTATTTATGCACCCTGTGTGAGCTAGGTCAGGACTAGGGTCAGGTCAGGGGTCAGGTCAGGGCTAAGGGTCAGGGTTAAGGGTCAGGGATGGGGTCAAGGCTAGCAGGAGAGACAGGCAGGTGGTATCTCGGTGTATCTCACTTCTTTTTGACTGCAGGTTTTGGGCCAGAACTTCAGCAAGCCTCGGATGACCTGAGAGAGAGAGGGGAGATGAGAGCAGAGAGTGAGTCGGTACGAATCGTGACCAGGCGACCCTGCTCTGACCCGGGGGACGGACGGGGGGACAGAACACCTACCGGTTCTGTTAATGCTGGGTCTTTCTCTAGGAACTGTACAATGCAATACGCCAACTGCAGAGAAAGAAAACAAAACAGACAACATTTAGATTAGGACAAATATCCCAATTTACGAACATCAAACAAAACCCAGTGAAATCATTAGTCCAGATGGGAGCTGAGAGCTTGGAGGAGACAGACCTGTGCATGGAAGAGGGACAGGCTCCTCACAGTGTGGAGCGGGATCAACACTTTGACCAGAAACTGTTTATGCTCCGCTTTCAGGGGCAGAGCGAAACCGTTGATTATGCTGTGGAAGAGAACACACAGAAGCCCTGCTAAGCCAGGAGGGGACATCACACATGCACAAAGAAGCCGTTCAGTCTGAGCGCTGCTACCACAAGGTCTAAGCACAAAGGACTACATGAATTAGCCATCAAGGCCGACGTAAATTACACAGGTGCCTAAATGATGGAGCGGAACGAATGGGTTCTATGGCCACGGCCGGGGCGGTATCGGAGAGGAGGGTAGCTGTTACACAGCTAGGGGGGAGGCTGGTGTCGGCGTGCGGGTCAGGGCCACATACCTCCCCAAGATCTCCAGCAACTCAGCAACCCCGTTGAAGTGCTCTGTCTCATAAACAAAACTTAACGAGGGACAGAATGGAGGAGGGAAGGGAGGGAAGAGAGAGACAGACGTTAGTGAAACACAGAAGGCGTCGCCACGGTCAGGTGACATGTTAAGCATCGGGAACGTACGCTTACCGTAGAAAAATATTATTTATCTGTTTTCGTATAAAAGCCCTCAGCCCCAGGAATTTCCCGTAGATTCTGTGTAAGACTGTTTTCAGATAGTCTCTCTCCCGAGGGTCCTCGCTGTCGAAGAGCTCCAAGAGCTGAGGAGGGCACACAGGACAAAAGAGGTCAGAGGTCAACATCAAACAAGTACAGTCCCTGAAAAGTACACCTTTAAAAGTTACACCTTCGGTATTATTATATTTTTTTATTTTTATTATTATCAAGTGATCAAGAATGAGTGCTTACCTGTAGGACAAATTTCTGGTCTATGTACTTTTTGGCAATGCTGGGTTGGAATTCCTGACTCTCCAAGAATCGTATGAAGAACTCATACACCAGCTACAACACAGTGACAGACAGGAAGAGAGATTAAGATCTGGACACACAAAAAAAAAACACATGTGGGGTGATGGAAAGAGTTGGACAGTGGGCAGGGAGGACAACAGGTCACAGGGGTCAAAGTTCACAGAAGGCACGGAGTAGGGTCACCAGTAGCAGTAACCAGGGTAACAAATGGCTTGGGCAACGGGCATATGACTGATAGGGGTAAATCTAAAGATGTGGTCGAATGAGTTTGGCTCAGCAGGTGTTTTGTTTTGGGGGGGGGGGGGGGGGGGGGGGGGGAATGAAAATAAAATCAATCAATTGAAGAAATAAAAATCAAATAAAAAGGTTTTACCAGGAAGATTCTCCTTGAGATATGCATCTCATTTCTAAAGGAGTCCTGGGAGGCAGCAGGTACACAGAAAAGGGGGTTGAGAGAGAGAGCACCTGCCGCTACACCTGCTCCTCAGCTGAGTACTCAACGCACCTAAACCAGGGCAGTCGCCCCGGCAACCGTGAGCACATTACTCAGAAGCAGAGACACCAGGGGAGGGGAGAGGGGAGGAGGGCCAGGGCAGAGCCATCCTGTGTAACTACCTGTAAGTGTGGCCATGAGGCCTCGAGTGTGGGTTCATCCTCCTCAGGGTCAAACTCATTACTGTCGCTGGGCGGAAGGGTCCGGAATATGTTGTAAGAGACCTGGGAGACGGGGAACAGAACAGTCAATTGGGTTCACGGGAAATAATGACTGAGAGGCTGCAGTGTGTGTGTCCCTGTGTGTGTGTCCCTGTGTGTGTGTCTGTGTGTGTCCCTGTGTGTGTGTGTGTGTCTCTGTGTGTGTCTCTGTGTGTGTCCCTGTGTGTGTCCCTGTGTGTGTCTGTATGCGTGTCTGTATGCGTGTGTATCTGTTTGTCCTCACCATTTTGACGACCTCCGGGTAGGCCTGTTCCGTCAGGTAGCCCCTGCTCACGGTCACGTAGTCCACCAGCTCGTTGAGGGTGGAGCGCTTGTACTCCTTCATCTTCAGGTCGGACAGCGTGTCCATGAAGTCAAACACAGTACAGCACTGCTGCAGCTTCTTCAGGAACAGCTCCGGCTGCTCCAGCGCCGGCACGTCTGCACACACACACACACACGCGCACACACACACACGGTGAGCAAAAGAGAAAGCGAGAGAGAAAGCGAGAGAGTAAATGAGAGAGCAAAAGAGAAAATACAAGAGAGCAAGAGAGAGAGTGAGAGACAGAGTTAGGACAGCTACACGGTATAGACTATAAGGTCAGGGATCATCAATGCAACAGCCAAGAACTCTCATGGTGTGATGTCACATATTAATATGAGAGGCGTCAAGAACACAAACTAAAACACAAACTTAAACATGTACACCACTGCCAACGAAACCCTGGGAATCGTAGTTCCCTGATGAAAGACAGCCCTGAGACCTGGCTGGCTCTACACACTCACAACCAGACTCTGGTTACCCAGAGTTTATAGCAAGCGGCGCGGCGCACCCCCCCCGCTCACTCTCGCCACCCCTGTGATCGTGAACACAGACAGCCCCTTTGCAGCCCAGCGAGGACCGTGCAAGTATTACATAAGATATAAGCTGCTCTAGAGCCTACGGTCCATCATCCCGCTGACCCTACAGGTCACCTATCATTTGATCTCAATGGATCCGGCCTGGGATCAGTCGACTGGGCTGACAGGCTAACAGGTAGAGGGCTGGGTAGGGTAAACATAGATCTAAATAGGAAGACCTGAGCTCTGTGAAGGGACTGCACAAAAAGCCAGCCCTCTTCCTATTAAATCTCTTTGATTATGTCATGGCTGGAGATAAGTCTGACAGTGCGGCTGGGATTCTGCCTTTGTGAAACGGCTCGGCCGAGGGGAAATGGGAGAGGGGCAAAAGGAGCCGGCCAGGTCCTTGTTGGAGAGTGTTGCGCGGAGCAGGTCACGTCTTCCATGTAAACAGGTGCTAGGAAGCAGACGGGAGAGTGTTGATAATACTGACATCCTCAGGCCAGGTCTGTCCGTGGAGTGTCCATGCTCGCCTCAGCCAAGTGTCTGTCAACATAACATAACACAGACCAGAGCACACCAGACCAGCCAGGGCCACCTCGTACCTCAACAGCCAGCATAGCTGAGGCTGAAAAGAGGAGGAGGAGGAAGAGACAGAGAGAGAGACAGGGAGGGACAGAGGGAGAGGGGTGGGGGGGCAGAGGGAAATGAAAGAAGGAGACAAAGAGAGAGAGAGAAAAGTAAGGAAAAAGACAAGAGAGAAAGAAGGAGTCACGGGGGGAACCAGAAGGAAAGAAAGACAGAGACAAAGAGAGAGAGAAAAGGAGGGAATGAGAGAGAGGAAGGAAGGGTGAAGCAGCAGGCCTGAGTTGCAGCAGTTAAATAGGCGCTGCTCCCCACAGACAGACTCCCAAACCCAGCTCCAACCTGCTCCCATCAAACCAAAAAGAATAAAGGCTAGCCCACCAACATCCACTACAATACCTCTTCTGTTAAACCAGACTTGTGTGTGTGTGTGTGTGGTTCTGTGGTCGGTCCTTTTTCCCGGGTTAATAGAAAGACAGTGCTGGTGATGGGTTTCCTTCAGTCCCTGGTTCTATAGCAGCATGTGAATAGCCTTAAAGGAAGCTATTCATAGAGCAGATAATCACACAGGAGAGGGTAATCCATCCAGGCAGTCAAAGGACGGCCCGGCCCAGCACAGCTCCTCTCCTGCAGGCCCCCGACAACCACAAGCACGCCAACACGCCCTGCGCGTGACATCACGGCCCTCGCGACGTCCTGTCCGACGGGGCGCGTGACATCACGCTCCGTGTGACAGCGTCGGGGAGCCCAGGGGCAGGGCCGTGGCTCCCTCTCACACACACCAGAGTGCAGCCCAGCGAACTGCAGGACTCGCACCTCATCACAACCACTGGAGGCTCCTCTGGAAATCCTTCAAGACAGAGGAACCCTACTGTACAGCCAGCAGCACAGCTATTGGTGCTGCAGATCATCATTCCGTCCATCCAGGCCAGGCCAGGACACGATGGACCTGATTCCCAGCTCCACAGCTCCATCCAAACATCAGTGGGTCAGTGGCACCACCAGAGCATTCAATTCCATTTGCTTTATTGGCGTGAATGTTAAAGAATGTTGCCAAAGCAGTCCACCGCGGAGGGACAACACATGGAACTCTTACACCGTGTCCTCTGATACGAGGCGCCAGGCGCTGCTGAGGCCAGCCTCTAGCCCAGCCTCTAGCCCAGCCCCCTCATCTGGAGTAGAGGCCAGGGGAGCCTCACCACAGCTCCCTTGGCAGGGAATATGAAGACACTGGGGCTTAATTAATGTGAAGAAGGCTTAGCCTCTCAGAAGAAGAGAGAGAGACATATTCAGACACAGAGAGAGAGAGGAGGTGGTAGAGGGGGAGAGAGAGGGACATATTCAGACACAGAGAGAGAGAGGAGGTGGTAGAGGGGGAGAGAGAGGGACATATTCAGACACAGAGAGAGAGAGGAGGTGGTAGAGGGGGAGAGAGGGACAGAAAGAGGGATGGAGGTAGAGAGAGAAAGCAAGAGGGAGAGAGTAAGAGACTTAGAAAGCAAGCGAGAGACATTCAAAGGCTTACCACAAGAAATGTTCAAAGTTAATTTTATAATCACTTAAGTCCATTGAGCGGGGTTGGGGTCCAGACTCACACGGTGCTCTTTCATCTGGATATTACCAAGGCCCTTCGACCAGGACTCTGTCAAGACTGAAGCCCCAGGGACAGACCAGAGAGACTCTGGGACCACGGCCCACTACTTACCACACATCAGAACCTAGACCTCAAGCATGTGCCCTTTTAACATGACAGCTCAGTCTACCAGCTCACTACGCAGGCTACCGTGTGTCTACATTCTCTCAGCAACAAGTTCAAAACAACTGTACTGCGTTTAACAACAGTCCTGAACACATCTGACGTTCAACCACGTCTCCCAAATCATAACACGGACGATAGTAGGCACATACGTACAAGGGCACCGACGAATGACAATATCTACGATGCGGACCATTCCTACTTAGGAAATGAGAGTGATTGGACCTTCTTAAGAGTGGGATTGAACAGCCCCTGAGCTGAAGGGTAAGAGGCAGGCCACCTAGCCTGCAGGAGAGCCCTGGCCAGTTAACTCGCTAACAGTGATGCTAAAGCTAACCGACACAATGAGATGAAATTCCCTTGAAAGTAACGTTGATGGGCACTTTGCCCAGCCAGGTCTTAGCTTTTAAACTGAATCTCTTGGCAGCGCGGCAACTTCCAAGTCCTCCACGGACTTTCGAGACGTACACAGTCGCCAAGCGCTCTTTGGATAACGGCGTTATGGATCTGTGCTTTCTCCGTTTAGCAGAAACACAAATCCAGGAAGTGACGGTGTAGGGTAACGACACGTCTCTAAGAGTAGCCGACACACGCATAGCAAACCTGCCTGTGTCAGGGGAAAAACCCCACTCTATAAAAGAGGCGAGTGAAACCGGCCGTCCGGGTTTGGGTTACGGCAGGAGAGAGTGAGGCTCTCCGACAGATGGGCCCAGCGGGTCAACACTGTGCCAGCGCCTGAAGGTCGATATGTAGGATATGTACTGTATGTACACACACACACACACACACAGACACACACACACCATCACAAACAACACAGATACTGTCTGTGTGAACCTGTGTAAGCAGGCCAGGTCATCGGTGATGTGGCGAGTGGGAGATGGTGACATCTAAGTACAGCCCCAAATGGAGAAATGTCCAGCGTTGCAATCGCATCTAACGTTAAACATTACCAGAGTGCTCGAGTAGTGAATACAGATTGAGCTCCAGTGACCCCCTTGGGTTATTTAGCATTCCAACCACAACGACTTGCAGAACATCCTTAACTGTACTCGCAATCCTCCAGAGACTCATTGCAAAACAACTCAGACATTCTGGTGAAAAGTTGCCCGGTCAACAGACATCTAGAGAATAACAACACACAGTCCCGTTTCCATCATCCCCCAGCCTGTGTGAGACAGCCTATGGATCCCTCAAGCACCATCTTATTATTCCCGACACCGGCAGGGCGCTGTCAATCATCGACAGGTTTAATATCATTCTATGCAAACTTTGCTCTTTGCTATACAGTGGTCCGCCTACTGCTGTTGAGCAGGCTGAACTCACAGCGCCACTAAGGACACAGAGGTGGTTTAGGCAACAAGGGGACTGTAAAGTTTCTCCTCTGACTAATGAAAGTCGCTGCCACCGTCTGCGTTGGAGAGAAGAGACTAGCTGGAGCTACTTTGTCAAAACAGTGGTGGTGATGTAGGCCGATCCACACAAAGCCTCTGTTCATGGGGCCAGGTGAGAAGGCCAGCATGTTCCCTCCAGGAATCCCATAGCAGGCATTCCACCTGGCACAGACGTCACTCTCCGCACTCCTCAACAAGGGCGCTCGCTAAGAGACACACCTGCGGCTTCCCAGACAACTCAACAGACTGCTCTCCTAGTCCTGAAGCTCTCTACCACCACAGACACGGAGAGGAGAGCAGGGTAGGGAGACCCCACCTGCAGCCCACCCCACCTGCAGCCCACCCTGACTGGTCCTCTTGGGAGGACTGACATTCAGTGTGCTCTGGTCTCGACTTCACACAGAGATGTCCCACGAGACGATCCGTCCCATCAACCTTCTAGAGGATTAACACCTGCTTCCGCCACGGATCGCATACAACCCCAGCAAGACATGCATCATTACCATCTCACGTCCATTTATACCTCTCCTCTGCACACACACACACACACACACACACACACACACACACAGAAATATCCACACAGAGTCTAGGCCCAGCCTGCCAGGGGCCCCTTTGCAACCCAACTGTCACCCAGTCCTCCCACCCCACCACAAAGCTCAGAAACTCACTCGATCAGGGATCCGACTCTCGGTATCGTCCACCAGCGTTAAAAACATTCACTTGGGGCAAGTTCTGTTCAGCACGTCCGGAAGAAAAAGGTTTGTTGTAGTGGGCCCACGCTCGCCCTGCCGCTTGTTTGGAGCGAGTGGGGCTGGAAGTCTGTAAAGGGACACCGTGGGGATTGTGTTACCCCTGAGGGGAGGGTACGGAGGGGGGGAGGGGGGGTGAGGGAGCGTCGGGGGGCAGCACTGACCAAACGCAGCTCCAGGAGAAACCGGGGAGGGGCGACTGTCCGAGCGGGTCGTACAGCCCGGCTCTCCCTACATCTTTCTATTTCTGCTCCCCTCTTTTTTTACATTCTGCTCACGAGGTCAGAGGCAGATCAGTGTTGCGTAGTAGACGGGAGTCTTGGAGACGACTCCGTGCGGATCTGTCTGCTGTGAGGAAGCAGCTGCCCAAGACTTTGTTTTTTGTTTTCTCCATGGATGTGCATGTCACCAGGCTGAGAAGGGATTCCTCGTTCCACTATGTGGTCAACGTAACAGATGAGATGAAGGGGTTTATCCAGATCTGCTGTTGGGAGGTGTAGTCTTCTCTTCCTCCATCGTTAAGACTAACTCATCTTTTCTCCAGGCTCCACGCCAGGCTCATCTCAACTCTCCATCGCTCTCCCTCATCAGCCCACCCTCATCTCTCCATCTCCCTACTGAGGGAACACTTGGAAAACGTCCATAAGATAGGAGACTTGCTCAAGAGTCACTCATTAGAGACTACATGTGGAGAGAAAAAAATCTATTTAAATTTCCTAAGTCTGTATCCAGTGAATTTGTCTATTCTTAAAAATACAAGTGTTCAAAATAGTACAGTATAGCCATGTACATGTTCAGCTCTATACATGCACAGAAGTGTGTGTATTTGCATACAGAGTCCAACAGTCACGTGTGTCCAGGTGACAAGACCTAACAAGTACCACAGCTAGTAGTAGAGACTAGCCCTAAAGTAAGAGAAAGATTTAATGACGATCTCCATTGAAAAGGGTTTTAGTCTAGGGCTAAACTTAATCCATGTCTGGGAAAATGGACCCTAGTGTTTATGCGTAGTTTGTGTAAGGGAAATTACAAATAGTGAAGGAAGTGAATACATAATATGGCCGTTCATAGAGAGGGACAAAGAACATATTTTACACAACAGAACAGTTTCCTGCGGGCAAAACAGAGCAAAAAAACAACCAACTATATTGGTTAACTATATTTATAATCCCATAATGGATGGTTGTGTAGAAGTCAGTACAGAACCGTCCCCACCACCACAAGGACACGACCTTGTGACCTTAGGTCTACTCACAAAAACATCTGGATTCCCTTCCGACCTCTGACCTTCTCCCTGGCCTTAAGTATTATATATAAATGTATATTTTAAAAAAATATATAGAAAGAATCTAGCCATTGACAAAGCTCTCCACCCCTTTTCAACATATGCATTGCCTCAACCAATCAAGCCAAGTCATGTGACAGAAATGACCAATGGGCAAGATGGAGGAGAGGAAGTGGGTATACGTCAGCACATAGCCTGTGAGTGCCGGTCTGTGCAGTTGCACATCTAACCTCTGCTACTGTGTGCATCCGTGGCGGTGAGAGTGCATTCCTAACTAGGCCATTCCCATAACCTAGGAGACACACTCCCAGCAAGTTAATAAATCACAAGACACGGAGATATGCATCTTCTCGGCATGCTCTTTTGAGGAGTTCTAAAACGGCACGGAGATTAAAGCTGTCACTAAAATGGAACCACCACACATCAAATGACTCTCGGACGCTATCCAGCCCGAAATCAAATAACCTGCATTATTACCACGGCGACCGCAATAAGGCAATGAGTGAGTGTGCCGGAAATAACAGTGCACCAAGAAGGTCCGATTCATCATGTAGGTGTTTATATATAAGGACAAGATACCTGGAGCAGAGGGCGCGGCAGAAGTGCCCAGAACACTCATCTTCACTGATGCATGAACACAGAGAGACAGAAGACTGACATGCTGCGTGACTCTACGCGGTCATTATGACCTCGGATCATCAGCGACACACGCCAGCCTCCTCGGCCACATTAGAGGAGGGAGAGAGACAGAGGGAGTTCATGACCTGCACGGCTCGCTCGCCCTTCAGCTCTGTAGCTGGTGCACTGATGACGGAGTGACTCACAGGAACAACAAGTGTGTGTCCCCCCCCCGACATTGAAACACTCCTACAAACTCCAGTGGAGACGTGAAGCCAGGGCGACCCTGGAGGAATTAGTGCAGAGGCCCCGCCCACTCAGGGAGTTGAATGGAAGCCACGCCCATTTGAAAAGAGGGCCACACCCAGGTTTGGGTCTGAGGTCTGGGAACAGGAAGGGAGCTTGCGGGCTCAGGGTTCCTGTCAGGCTGCATTCCACCTCTGCTTTGGTCTCTCCATGTAAAGAGACCAGCAGGTCTGACCTTCTCATGAATCAGTAGGCTTCCTTGTCTAGGCATGCAGGTCACACACACACACACAAAGAAAAACAAGCATGAACACTGCTCTACATACTTGCAAATGTCTCACACACACACAGATGGACCCACAGGCATAGGGTAGGGGTTAGGCTCAGTCTTGGCTTTTATGAGGATTAGGGTTTCGTGAGGATCAGAAAGAGAGAGAGAGAAGTAGGAACCTGGCACTCACACACTATAATCAGTACTACACACGGACAGGTTAGTGCTGAGGTTGGGCTGAGAGGGGGCGGGAAGGTGGAAAGTCCTCCTTACCCTTCAGAAGGGGCAGCGGCGTGAGCTCTATGGGTTTGCCCTGAGACCGGAATTGGGACGAACTCTGTGACCGCTTCTGCTTGGCCTTCCTGACAGACTTCCGTGAAAATCCGTCCACTTTGTCCACAGAAGGAGGAGTGGTGGCTGCTGAGGACATAGCCCTGCTGCAAGACAACGAGGAAATAACAAACATGTTAGTGTCATTTTATTAGATATATTTTCTGCCCTTTTTTCAGCTTTTTAGAACAGAGACAGTGACATAAACAGGAAATGACGGAGAGAGAGAGGGGACTTTTTACTTCCGTCTCCATATGTCTAAAACGCTTTCTGGAGCCCTGTAGCAGAGGAGGAATACAGTGTGCCAGATAGGCAATTCAACTACAGCTTTTCGGCATTGACTTTCTGCAGGCTTAACAAACACTTCAACCAGACAACTATTGTGATACTTTGCCATTCAAAACGATTCCAAGGCCTATTCAAATTGTATACAAAGTTGGGACTTGTGTTCATGGGTACCATGTTTCAAAAGACCCATCTCTGAGCGTGATGACAGTACAATAAAAAGTAACACATGCACCCACACATTACCACTACATTACTCGCGAAAATCCAAGCACGCAGCAGTTTGAGAAATACCGCACACTCACCTGTGCACAAGGGCACTAGAATCCACACATATCACCATCAGTTCTTAATCACTCCCTTCTTACTGGTTGACTGACCGGACAAACATGCTAATGGTGCAGGCTCGGGTGTCACTGCTGCACATGAGGGCCAGTGCATGGCTGGTCGGGCATACGGCACACAACACAAAGCCATTCCCCTCCCAGTCCTCTTACATAAGAGACCAGATGACAACCACACAGGCTGAGGGGGGATTAAAGACAGAGAGAGAGAAAAGGAGAGAGACTGTGCAACAGGGAGAGCGAGGAGAGCAAAAGGGAGAGCAAGGGAGGAGAGCACCAGAGAAAGCTTGAGAAAGAGGGAGAAAGGAGAGATTGAAAGGGGAGGAAGAGAAGAGCCACAGGAACAGGAAGTCAACAAACAGGCCAATCGGAGTAGAGGGAGCTGGATGGAGAACAGGAGCAGATTTACACACCTAACACACACACACAGGATTACATACCAACGCACACAGAGTCTCTAAAACAAGCAAGGGGTCAAGGGGTGGAGTAAAATAAAATATAAAACACGAGGGAAAGATAGAGGGAGATTAAGAGACAGAGTCCACACAACAAAAGTGTCTGAATCATCAAAAACCCAGCATTAAATGGGGGAGTGTAAACACAGTTTTGCTGCGTTCAATAAAAACTGCTACATTCACACCATGAACATTCAATCCATTAAAACTCATCATAACTCATTGGTTTAATTAAAATAATAATAATGATGAAGAATCACTCACCAACGCCAAAAGTCAAATCTACATGCATATCACATACCATAAGGCAATGCCAGTACACACCAATCGAGGATGACAAACCTAGGGCTGATAAGACAAGTGGAACACTGACTACGCCTGGGCCATAACTCTCTCCCATCATGAACACTGAGGACTTTGGATGCTGAGTTATCTTGGCTCAGACAGGACATGTCCTCAATGTGACATTCAAAAACCTTGAAAATTAGCCTGTGGAATACATGCAACCTTGTGTCCAGGCACAACCAGAGAAACACACACACGCACACAGACACACACACACACAGTGCTTCCATTCCTGCATGGCTCGAAGGATGGTCAGGCTGGTTTTCAAAATCAAAGTAGTTATACACCTCTGGTCGCAGTGAATTAGATTTTTGACTTGACAGCCATTTTACAAAAGAGCATCCTGACTGATTCCTCCCTAAATATCTATAGGTCTCTAAAACAACCAAAAACATGCATTTGCTGTGAAATTAACATAATTTCTGCCAAGACTCCAAAACATCAGCCACTGTTTTAACAGTCAGTATCATTATCCATCAAAATGATTATTTAGAAGGACGATGGTTAATAACTCACCATGAACCTTTAGACAAGACTATGTTCTGCAAAAATACCGCCAATGAGGCTAGTTTGATTCAATGATGCAGAGATTGATATGTGTATCCTGATGTTCTTCCTTAGATCACTACAGCAACTTGCTAAAGCATTTTCAATCTGGAATACCTCTGCTAAAAGAATAATATTTCAGTCATTGCATTACACTGAAAACTGCTCACAAGCAACGAAATGGAAGCTGCCTCATCTTTACAGTACACTGAAGCTAGCTTTCGTTTAAAAAAACCCCGAAGACGTCTAAATAACACTTGCTGGATGTCCAATGTTAGCGTTCTTGTTCAGGTTGACAATTGTTGGGCCTAGCTTAGATAGCTAGATCGCTCTAAACTTGACAGCGCGATAAGTCAAGTGAAGTGGTGCGGGTTCCTATGCTAGTGTTGCTAGTACAGTAGTGCTAGCTAGCTAGCTAACCTTGCCAGAAAGCAAGCTGAACGATTTTTCCATAAATGAGCATAACATTATGTTCATTGTATGTTTCGTTAGTTAGCTGTATTTAGCTGAGAGGAATACTTTTATATTAACATTTAACATACAATGATCATGTTTATACATATAATAACTGAATTATAACTGTAAAATATCATAACTGAATACAGTTAACGAGCTCGCTAGCTAGCCTGTTATCTAGCCTGTTATCTAGCTAGCTCGCGTTATCGCGGGTTAGCTGTCAAAGTTAACTCGAACGTTAGCTAGACATCAAACTGATTATCTTGGAGCTAATAAACTAGCAAACCAAAACCGTTGTATTATCATATATATACAAATTATAATAAATAGTTGCACATCTCATTTGTGCGTGTGTGCATAAGATACCTGGTTGGACATAAATAATCACACATCTCTAGCTTGTACGGAATGTGGTTACTTGCTAGCATGCTAGCCTGCTTGCTGCTGGGTGATAGCTAGCCAACCCCACCAACTAGCTTGTAGCTAGCCTTCAAGCAAGCTAGCCTGCTAGCTCGCGACGTCAGTCTGAAACAAGCTGCACTCGAACTACCGCGAGTGAGCCGTTTCGTACTTTACCTTGATCCTCTGTGATTCAGAACGAAGACGGTGGCAAGGAGTTATCCTGTATTAGATAAAATATAAACTCGGCTGCTCCCAGTCCTTTGCAAATAGCCTTTCCTAGCAGCGGCAATAACAGCAGAAAAGGCTATCTTGGCCTTTTTCAGAGCCAAACCCACGAGTACCTTTTACCTTCTAACGAAATAATCCTCCGACTTCCATTAATAACAAAATACGGATGTATAAAACGATTAAACTGAATCAATCACATTCCTTAGATATTGATTCAATATTTTGCTTACTTCGCACCCCTGTGTTTTTGTTATTTATCTTTAGACAGTGTTTAATTTGGGGCTATATCTTTTCACCCTATTGTCAATATTACTGGGCTGAGTCCATGGCACACATAACAGAGGTACACTGAAAGTGCTGCTTGGTTTGGACCTATAGACGATGGTGATTGGTTGAGTAGAGAGCTTTAGGCCATGGGGTTGGATGTTCACCAACGTCAGTCAACAACGAAATGAGACGCTCCTAGAGACGAATAAAACTGGTAGGTTGCAGAGTAGGGAGTAGGAAAGAGATTGGATAGAAGGAGCTATCCTCGCCGTATGGAATGAGGCTGAACCGGTTCGAAACCCAACCCTTGTTATGCCGTTCATTCTCACTCGGATTTATATTTTCAGAGGATTTTTTAGTGTTCAATGCTGAGAGTCTCAATTGTTTGCATAAAAACATCAGCATAACGGATAGGACCTAGGATTCAGATAACAGCTGGCTCTATTTAAGCAGAGATTAAAGGATCGCCTTTTCAGGATGTACTACGAGCTACCCCATTGCAAAGTTACATAATAACAACACTAGTATTGCAAAAATGTGTAACTGTTATAACCACGTTATTTTCGTTGCTATAGAGGACTGCTGTAGTAGCGTTTTCTAAATAAATAAATGAATTGTGATTTGTGGGAATAAGGTTAAGCCTGTGAGGAAGCCTTTGATGAAGGGAAAAACAGAAAACAGGGATGCATAATTCCGAAGAAATTAATTTAATACATATGAAAATGTAATTACTGTTCGATGTAAGGTAACACAGATACTTTACACATAATTTACGTGTAATTAAGTATTTATGAACAGATCAAACTTATTAAAGGTTCTTAACTGACACACTTCAAATGCATACTTTTTTTGCAATCATTATTCAGTTTATAAGATACGTTTTTAAATGTTTTAAATACTATGTTCTACTTTGGGTTAATGAAGGAGTGGTGAACTCCACTTGTCTCAGAACTGCACACAAGCATACACATTCATGAAAAACCTTGTCCTGTAAAACCATAGCTTCATGCAGGCTGATCCAAGTACTATTTAGTAAGTAAATAGTAGAAGTACAGACTACTAAATGTAGTTTTCAGTGATCATGAAGATGATGAATACATCTCCCATCTAGAGATAAGCATTTATTTCTGTACAAAACTGTAAAATCTGTTGAACACTCCCATTCCTCACTTAACATTTAAAATCACACCTCTAGCTTGTCACGCTTCTTCTCTTTTTTGGTACCCATGCTTTTTATGTGGTCTAGATTTTAATTTGATTGCTGAGCCACTCTTTAAGGTGTCCCTCTTCCCTGACGTAAGCTCCTGGGCCCCAGGTTTCCACAGAAGCAGCTGGGCATCCTCTCCACCTGTGAACAGGGCCCCTCCTTCTGGGTCCCACACGAAGCAACGTACCATGGCAGAATGGCCGCCACGGAGCGACTTCACCAGACGCAGGCCCTTACCGCTGCACTCAAGGACATGGAGATCTCCACGGTTCTCTCCCCCCAGAACCAGCAGACACTGCTCTTCCTCTAGCCACATCCCGCTTACCAGGTAGTCTAAGGGTCTCCCATCACTGAGTGGGGTCAAGCTCCGTGCATCGGGAGTGCCAAAAACTGTGAGGGGTTCATTGGTGTCTATTTGACCGAGGTCCCACAGGTGCATGCCCTCATCATGGCTGAGACACAGCAGCTGGTTCAAGTCCTTCCCCGCCCAGCAGACTGAGCTGGCAGAAGAGCCACTGTTGCAAGTGGCCATCAGGGCCTCTTCCTCTGTACCCTGGCTCAGGTCGAAAACGTTGACAAGGCCATCAGTGGAGCCTGATGCCAGCCGGTCTTTATTTGAGGGGTGAAAGCGCACCTGTGTGATGTCATCACTATGCGATTCAGAGTACACACCGAGAACCCCACAACTCTTCTCCTTGGTCATGCGTCCATCCCAGAAAACCAAAAAACTGTCGTCTCCATCCACCTGTTCAGTGCCAGCACACAGGACCTCGTCACTGCAGCTCACGTCAAAACTGCAGAAGTGGTGATAGGGATCACTCCTGAATACCTGAACAGCCTCGGACCCAGGTCTGCGAACGTCCCACGTCCTGACTGTGCCATCGGCCGAGCCTGAGAATAGCAGGTCAGGAGACCGATGGGCGAAGCTGACTCCACAGAGTGGACCTCCATGGCCCTGGTACTCTCCAAGGAGGGTAAGGTTGTCCTTGCAGTGCAGATGGATGGAGCGGTTGGAGCAGCACACAGCCAGGAGTCCTGGTCCTGGACCAGAGACACTCTGGACAGACATGTCCAACAGATAGGTAGGCTTACTCGGCTGGATACGCCGAGCAATGGACAGAGCTTTAAACTTCTCCTCCACACTCTCCATGGCAATATACTGCAATTGCCCCTTGCTAGAGAGACAGGACGTGAAAAATATTTATTAGCGTAACATCATAAATGTAGAAAGGTATTCCCGTTCCCAATCAAGCACCACAGGCATAAGTGAAACTTCTTAGACCCATAATCAACCCGTTACAAAAACCATGTAACTTACGCTTTTCAGTTGATCGAATCAAATGTATGAAACAAAAATTGTGAAAGATTTTCACAAGACATGCAAGAATTATCCAATCACTAACAAGAATATAATTTTTCGAATTTTGAAAAGCACGTTCCGACTTGGTGTTTTAGTTTTATAATCCGACAGGAACCTTTATCTTCAAACTAAGTTCCGCATTAGAATTAACGGAAGTTTCGAGTAACGGAACGATAAAAGGTGATTTGAGCGGCATAATTCTCACCAATGTTTTAATTCAAGTCATGAATCGTGAAATATTGCAAAGTCTTTCTAAAACAGATGTGTCCGAAATTATATGAATGGAGATCATAGTAAATCCAGTTTTATGAATTTGACCACCAGGTGGAAGTAGATCCTACCATGTAGTCTAGGGGTTACCAGGTAGTCTAGGGGTCTCCCATCACTGAGTGGGGTCAAGCTCCGAGCATCGGGAGTGCCGAAGACTGTGAGGGGTTCACTGGTGTCTATTTGACCGAGGTCCCACAGGTGCATGCCCTCATCATGGCTGAGACACAGCAGCTGGTTCAAGTCCTTCCCCGCCCAGCAGACTGAGCTGGCAGAAGAGCCACTGTTGCAAGTGGCCATCAGAACATAGAAAATCCAGTTTTATGAATTTGACCACCAGGTTGAAGTATATCCTACCAGGTTGACACGCAGTTACTTCGTGAGTGTTGGGAGATTTCAGTAGAAAAGAGAGCTTTTATCTCAACGATGTTCCTTAACAGCAGTGAACTCTCACACACGGAAAATGAAAGGGCTGGACATAGAGAGTGAGAGAAAAGCACAAAGCTTTGGTATGTGAAGACCAGATGGGCGAGAGAGGAACAAGTGGATAAAGTGACACTGCTGTTATTGTCAGACAAACAGAAGGTGCTGTCATTTCAGCTCCCCCCAATGCCCGGTGAAACACAATTAGGTTAAAGTGTGTGTGTGTTGCATCCTGTTGCTGTATTGTTAACTTCTGTGCAGAAAGTTTGTTGCAAGTGGCCACTGGCCAAGTACACTGCAAGTTTAGGCCAGGCCAGGGTCAGAAGTTCCCAAAACAATTATCAAGGTTGATCAAAGCCTAAACCTATATGCTGCCACTCGCAAAGTAAAAGTCCCCAGATCTAGATACAGGGTGCAATGTATATTTTGCTGGACCTGTGTACTATACCTATTCATACAAAAAACACTCCCGTAGTGACCAAAACGATATCTTTATTTATTTTTATAATTTAAAGAGAAAACAGGCTTCTTTGATCTTTTTTTAAATACATTTCACTCAATATGATAGAATGTCAAAGCATCTTTTATAAAACTCTGCTACTTAATCTACAGAAAAACAAGGTGTGAAAAGTGCTTGATGAATTGTCTTATTTTCACATCTTATCTAACATAGATCTACAACAAATGTATTGTTAACTTGATATACAGGAACATATCCTAGTTGCACATAGACATAGTAAAGAATACATTGATTAAAAAGCAGTACAGATTTAATTTGGTCTGTGATTAGGAAACTTGAGCACATTGAGCCTTATTGAAGACACAAATCATCTATCCAAACATAAAATCCTGTCATGCAAATATTGATATGCATTTAAACAAACCATGAGCATTAAACAGGCTATTCGGATAGTAACTCAAGTAACAAGGTGGCTGTTTGAATAAAAAAAAACTTTTGTAGTTATGACAGACTGTTACATAGTTATCAAAAAGAAATAGATTGGACCCAGAAACACTTTAACAAGCATGAACCCTGAAAGACATGGAACCTTCTCAATCCTTCCTGAACTACAGTAAAGGCACTAGGGTGTTCGGAACACAGTTCAATAAGATACAGAACAGCTATACAGTAAAAACCCTTTTTATTTGGTCAAAAAGTTAAAAAAACAACAGTGATCATCCACTTAGAAATTCATATTCTCTGAGATTTAAGATAGCATTAGAACACCTGGAAGAACAGCAAAACGTAATTGTTAAATTGACCAAATACAAAGAGCACATAACCAGACAAAAATCTTTTTAAACATATCCAACAATTATGTCTGTACAAAGTCTACAATATTTTGAGTTGGGCAATCCATGAGTGTGTGGTGAAAATTCACTCAACGCACTGGGGACTTGACAAGAAAAACAAAAGAAGCCATCAACACCAGGATGTTTGGTTTTATCGGCCTTATCAATCTCATTTCCTCGTGTTTCCCCCATCTGCAGTGAGACTTCCCTGCTAATAATAAATACGAAGGATAGTGCTTAATAAACAGACCAGCTACACCACCAGTTGTCTACTTCAAAATATCTGAATCGTGTTCACAATTTTGGTCCCGTCAATGAACTCAACACTGTACTGTTCAATTCCCAAACCGTAACCTTCCTAAAAAGGAATGAAAAAAACACAAGCGTGTACACACACACACACACACACACACACAAGACAAGGCTACAGGATGTGACACAGCTGTGTCTGACCTCTGACCTCTGCCAGTCAGCAGAACCACAATGGATGGAATATAAAGGTCAGTGTATTTTTTTTATAGGGACAGTACCATCTCACTCTACTTACAAATTGAGCATGGGAGTTGAAGGGTGTACAATGAGGAAAGTTAAGGCCGTTTTAAAGTTGTCTCGGGACTGCGGGTCTATGGACTTTCTTGGTCCAAAATCATAGGGACATGTTTCTGCATGTTGCTGAAATGACAAACACACATGTCCAGCCCAACATAGAGCCAAATACAGTCCTGTCTAGACAAACACAGTACAACACAGTACTGCACAGTACTATCATTACTATATACAACACAGGGGTCCCAATAACCAGTTACCTGCCTGCTAGTGGAAAGCCAGTGGCATTCTTAAGATTACAAAGTAGGGTTGCCTCAACAGGTGAGAGGATTGAAGCAATAATATGCTTATACGTCTTTACTTTGACGTAGTAAATTAATGTGCCACATTATAAGCCCCCTTATAATAGAATACTCATCACTGTAGTCCAACTACTACAGAGAAACAAGGAGGATGAACAAGATAGAAAGGAAGGAGGAGGAACGGTGCGATACGCTGAAGTAAGGGACATTGTGTTTGTTACTCTGAGTTTCTAGAGGGGGGACACAGGAGACAGTCTTCTGACAGTCTTACCTCGTCTCCTGGAACAGACCCTTCCTCCTCTGACACCACGACAGATCATTTATAGGAGTAAGGGGGATCCCCTTCAACGACTTGACAGAACATGCATATCTTCGTATTACCCTGAAACCCTATAATCTTCATATAGTACACATCCCACAGTGAAAAGGTGATGCCTGAGCATCATATGTGCCCAGTAATGGCTTTTCTCCCATCAGTCTGAAGTGAAACCAACAAATGCAATCAAATAAATTAAAAACCCTACATTAAGACGCAGAAATAAAAATACATAAAATTAGCCCTTAAAAAAAAAAAAAAAAAAAAAAAGACAATGAATGCCCATTTACTTTGGGGGGCGGCAAATAAGTATGATATAATTAAGATCATCAAATCAAAGGTTGAAAACAGGCCTGAATTATCCAGGTTTTTTTCTGAATAGTAAGACACAGGTTAATTAAAGGAACTAGATCAGTGGTATCCAGCTGGCTCAGTCCTTTTGACGCCCCTGCTTAAAGGTGTCAGCCGTGACCAGCGGGCAGGAGGAGGACCAAGTGGCAGCGCTCGGTTTGTCTGAATAGGAATAAGTGGTGCGGTCCTGAGGGTGCTGTGTAAGGTGAGGCACAGGATGAGGGCTGAGGATTAGGGCCGAGAATGAGGGGTAGGTTGAGCAGGATGAGGGTCAGGATGAGCAGGATGAGGGGCAGGATGAGGGGCTGGATGAGCGGGATGAGGTCAGGATGAGCAGGATGAGGGGCTGGATGAGCAGGATGAGGGTCAGGATGAGGGTCAGGATGAGGGTCAGGATGAGGTCAGGATGAGGGGCTGGATGAGCGGGATGAGGTCAGGATGAGCAGGATGAGGGTCAGGATGAGGGTCAGGATGAGCAGGATGAGGGGCTGGATGAGCAGGATGAGGGTCAGGATGAGGGTCAGGATGAGGGTCAGGATGAGGGTCAGGATGAGGGTCAGGATGAGGTCAGGATGAGGGGCTGGATGAGCGGGATGAGGTCAGGATGAGGGTCAGGATGAGGGTCAGGATGAGGTCAGGATGAGCGGGATGAGGTCAGGATGAGCAGGATGAGGGGCAGGATGAGGGTCAGGATGAGCAGGATGAGGGGCAGGATGAGGTCAGGATGAGGGTCAGGATGAGCAGGATGAGGTCAGGATGAGGGGCTGGATGAGCGGGATGAGGTCAGGATGAGGGTCAGGATGAGCAGGATGAGCAGGATGAGGTCAGGATGAGCAGGATGAGGTCAGGATGAGGTCAGGATGAGCAGGATGAGGGTCAGGATGAGCAGGATGAGCAGGATGAGCAGGATGAGGGGCAGGAGCTGAAGACAGAGCCCCTCACCATCAGGCGAGCTTCAGGTAGGTGAAGAGCAGAGGAACCAGGAAGAGCGTGTTGAAGCCCATCGTCCCGTACACAATGTACCTGTAGGGCAGCTCCACCTCCATGTGCTGCCGGGCCTTCCTGGTGTCCCCGCTGGGGATGCCGAACAGGCGGCAGGCCAGCGGGATGGTGAGGGCCTTCATGAGGGCGCGGGTGGCCAGCAGCAACAGCACTCCCAGGCTCAACCTCAGCAGGGCCACGGCCACCAGAGAGACACTGAGCTCTGGAGGGGACAGTGGCAGCTGGGACAGGGGGATGTCAGGCATTAGGCCCAGGCGGTAGTTGAGGTGGGAGCCCAGGGCCATGCCAGCGCCACAGCCCAGGATCTGGGCGGTGTCGCCCCGGGAGGTGCTCCAGGTGTCCAGGGTGAAGGAGAAGAGGCCCATGCCTATGTGGAGGGTGATGATCAAGAAGGGGGCGTAGTGGTTCGTCTGATAGAAGTTGTCAATCATGTCCAGGGCTGGCTGGAACACCACCAGGATCAGAACGCTGAACGTCACACCAGCGATTATGTCCTGGATGGAAAACAACAAACATGCATTAGTGGCTACAGTAATACAAAAACTAGATGACAGCGTTGACGGTGAGAACACAAGCACACGTGACCGAATCCTGTTTATGTGTGTGTGTGTGTGTTTGTGTTCCACATCACTTCACCTCTCCGTAAAAGATTCATTGGAAGCCACAGAACAACTTCTCTGCACAGTGTGTGGAAAAGTTCCAAGAAATCCCATTTCCTCCACAGTTCAACCACACAATCCAATAGCCTTCCCCCTTCTGGGTTTTCCAGTGTGCTCACAGGAAGGAGGATGGCATGAGGAAGGGCGCTGAGGGATGACTAATCAGTGTCCATGTGCAAGTGAGCATTAGACACCTAGCAGTACAAAAGCACAGTGAACCATTCACCCCACCCCCCCACTCCCACGCTCCCAGGACCGTCCATGCTGCCAGTCAGTCATTAACCTGCCGTGTCACGGGGCAGGACACTGAGGGGTGCTCACGTGTCGCTAGGCTGCTGGGCTCAGAGATCACATGTTCCAGCCAACGTGAGGTCACATGCAGCTATCTCCGAGCCCTGTAGAGTACCCCCACAGTCCAGAGACCAGGCCACAGTTAAGATAGGGCTACGCATAACTTTAATTGACTTCCATGTCCATTGACCCTTCCATGTGTGTTATCAGGGACAAACACTTTGGGAGTCTTGTAGCAACCATACAGAGTTCTATGCTTTGCCTGAGCAGTGGAGAGCTGTTAGAGCTACTGAACAAGACATTTTCCACCAGGTAAAATTGAGGATCATTAAATGTTTGGGTTAGGGTTAGGCTTATGACTACTAGAAGACAAAACCATAATATCCTTGACATTAACAATGGCCCTGCCTACCCAGCACCTCTACACCTCCGGCAGTTTCCACTGAACAATATTTCTGTTCTTGCTTGACCAAGGTTCAGTCTTTCTCTGTAGTGAACTAAAAGTCCTGGGTGACATTATGAGGGAGACATAAATATGTCTCCTTATCAATACCCTTACGATGTTTTAGTACTACACTTTTACTGATTAAAGGAAGGACAGCTCCAGACTGGTCGTAACGTTGGTTACGGTACGGATATTACCGTGAACTACTCGGCTTGAAATGCTGAAAAGTCTGAAAAGAAACCCTGTCAACTTGCTGTCCAGCAGGCCTGTTACCATCTGTTCTGGGTCTACCTTGGAGATCTCTAATGACTTAATAGGATCAGCAATCAGGCCTCATTAGTTCAGATAACTGTATATCCCTGGTCTAATGAGACACAGGCCTAGGGAATGAAGTCATGTTAGCTTGCTACAGGCTGAAAAAACTGGAACATGATCTAGACAATAGCTCCAGTAGGATATAAAGCTTGGTTTTTAACAAAGAAGGGAGGAAGTGTTTTCACTGGGCGTGATGTAGTTAACATTTGACAGAGAGCCAGGCCAGGCAATACAAACCACAAATGCATGTTCTGGAACACCACTCACAAACTTGATCTGATACGACTTCCAACCAGACAGGGCATTAGACCCCATTAATAGCATTAGAACTGCCATTAGGTCCTTCTACAGACAGAATGTGAGCTCTCGTGGCGTAGCCTGGAGAGGGGAGGGAGAGGGAGAGAGGGGGAGGGAGAGAGAGAGAGACAGGGGAGGGGAGAGAGAGAGACAGACAGACAGACAGAGAGAGAGAGAGAGAGAGAGAGAGGGAGGGAGGGAGGGAGGGAGGGAGGGAGGGAGGGAGGGAGGGAGGGAGGGAGGGAGGGAGGGAGGGAGGGAGGGAGGGAGGGAGGGAGGGAGGGAGGGAGGGAGGGAGGGAGGGAGGGAGGGAGGGAGGGAGAGGGATTGAGACGAGGTGACTCCTGCCTGGGCTTGGGTAATAAAGGGTAACCGAGTCACTACTCTGGGTGTCACTTCAGCAGTCCAGCCCTCCCTGAGACATGATACATGCATTACCACAGTAACAGTCACCCTGGCGACCGCCAGTCAAACTCAACACTGCAACTAGACTTATGACATCATGCCAACCATCAACATTAGCCCTCGGAGCTAAGTGTTACAGACATGCACAGGCCCAGATCCAATCATGTACTGTATCTCTTGGTCTTGTAGTCACCTACAAGGCAAGCCAGGAGGAGACTCAGTTATAGGACAGCATGTCTCCCCCTTCCTGGGCCTCGTCCCTGGCCCTCATCCCTGGCCCTCATCCCTGGCCCTCATCCCTGCTCCACAGCAGGGCCTGATAGAGTTCTTATGTCTTACATAAACAAGGAAACATTTTCCAGAATGAAAAGGTCAGAAAAAATTGCAAGAGAAGTGACATATTTTCCTTTCTACAAAGGGGGTTTGAAGCCAAAATCACATAACTCTTCTCTCAAAAGAAATATGCTTGTTATACCTCATTTTTTAACAATGTCTGTAATACTAAGCATAGCATAGGACAGCAACAAAACAGTGTCTGGAAAACCTATGTCAGAATACAAAGATTATTATAGTCTATGGTTATCTATCCCAAGCCCAGCACCAGCCTAAACATGTCAGCCTAATCAGGTACATTATGGGGTTCGCCACGGATTTATGAGTCTGGGACAAGCTAATTCAGGTTTGGTAGGAGAGAGGGCGGCAACACTGAGACAATCACAGGAATAGGAAGAGCATGTCTGCGTTTACAGTCCAAGACCACATCTGTTCTGTGAGCACTAAAACAGGTCCAACTACAACGCCGACCTTTTCTGGACGAACGGCAGGACGATGAGAGACGAGAGGGACGAGGTCCTTTTGTGACACAAGACAGAGGAAGGACAAAGGTGACACTGGAACAATCGAACGACCCAACAACTTCACAAGTTCCCCTTGGCTTTCCTATCAGAGGAGGGCCAGATAAGTCAGAAGCCTGCAGCAGGAACACAAGTCAGTCACAACCAAAGGATTTCAGACTCAACTCAGCACAGCCCTTAGCTGTGCTAGAAAGCTAGCCGCAAGCCCCAGAACAAGGACACGACACCTGGTATCTGGCTGTGAACTGAGAACAAGGTGACATTACCGTTTAGATACTGTTACAGCAAGGTCAGGTTTCAAACTCCCAGGGCTGTCCGGACAGGGGATCATTGCCCGGCCTTGACTTCACTGGCTGACTCATGTCATCTAACAGGACTGCGCACAGCACGGTCACAATGACAGGTAGGCGCTGGTGACGTGGCACAGACTTACCAGGATGGAGTGCATGCCCATGTAGATCCGGCTGATGCAGACCAGGATGCACCAGCACAGGGCCAGCGAGAGGCCCACCGTAAAGGGGTACTGGGGAGACACAGGAGAGCAGGCAGGAATGAGAAAAAGGATTCATGTCAGTCTAGGATAAAGCACTAGCAACAGCCTGCAGTCTCCAAGACAATATACTGGTGACTACATTTTGTATTATATGAATATTTAAACGTAAGCCTTTGGGCTGTTTCAACTGCACGGAGCACATTCACACACACACGGTTATAATACATTTTTGATGTAGCATGACACTTGGCCTTTAGTCATTTCCTTATTCGATTAGAGAGCTAGAGGGGAACCAATGGGGGATTGAGAAGGAGGAAGAGAGAGAGATAAAGGGAGACTGCTGAGGTTTGCACACTGGGGGGGGTGGTGGGGGGGCTTTTGTTCCCTCTCTTCATTGTGGCTCTAGTGTTTTGAGATAGCTCGAATTTCCTCCCACAGCAGAGAATCGAATTAAACCTTCCCCCAGTACCCTGCTTCGCCGCTCCTCTAATGACGCCCAGAACTGGAGGGGAAATGATGGTGGCTTGATGGGTTTCTTTACCCAGGCTTGGAGCTCAAACACAGGTCTACAGCGGTGACAGACCAATACCACTTACATTTTACCTTTAAGTCGTTTAGCAGACGCTCTTATCCAGAGCGACTTACAGTAAGTACAGGGACATTCCCCCCCAAGGCAAGTAGGGTGAAGTGCCTTGCCCAAAGAGACGTCATTTGGCACGTCGAACCGGCAACCTTCTGAGTAACAGCCCGATTCCCTAACCGCTCAGCCATCTGACTCCTAAATATGCTCAAATACCAGTGGAGCATATTTAGCTTCCTGTCCACTCAGAAACTGCACCAGCAGCGTTACTATGAAGAGTGGATAATACTCGGTCATGCTTCAAACATGCAGCACCAAACGATCAAAGCCTATCGGGAGCCGAGTACTCCACGGCATGTTAATCCTGACTTCTAATCAGCTGCCTAAGGACAAGGTTCGCCGACTCATAAAAGCATTTGTAAAGACATTGAGGTTTGTACGTCGTGACTCACGGAGGGTGATCGACAACATAGTCACTCATCTTCAGACAGAGGACCAGAGAATATTCCCGGAAAGTTTCCGAAGGTCTCACGGTCAACATGGTTGTCAGTGTTGGTGAGAGCAGTGTAAGGAAGGCCCTGCGTTGCCTTTAAAGGAGTAACCACTGGGTATATTTTAAACGGCAACCCAGTCCACATGAGCAGTGGGGGTAAGGGGCAAGGAGTCAGGTGGCTGAGCGGTGAGGGACCTTGAGTCGACCTCACACAACCTCTAGGAGGTTGTGTGAGGTCGACTCGTGCGAGCCTCTAGGAGGCTGTGTGAGGTCGACTCGTGCGAGCCTCTAGGAGGCTGTGTGAGGTCGACTCGTGCCTCTAGCCTCTAGGAAGCTGTGTACTCTGTGGTGGACCGCCCAGCGCTGCATGCCAGATTTGCAGTCTCCTCCTTTGTGATCTTCTGGATAGCTGGCACTTAAACCCATGGTCTTCAAGCCTGGATAATGACCCATTCATTTGAAGCAGGTGTGCTGCAGCAGGGAAACATCTAGAACACGCATGACACCGGGTCCCTAGGACCGGGGCTGAAGACCACCGTTGTAGACCATCTAGTTCTGACTTTCTGACTCTAACATTCACCTTCACTGAGCAGAACTTTTAACATTGTTTTCACTTCTGCCGATCAAGTGTTGCAAATTCAACTTGGTGACGTTTGTGTGGCTGGACTGTGATCGATCCTGCCTGTACACAAACCCCAGAGGCAGAGAGCCATGCTACGTATCTGAGAGCTGTCTTTGCCTCTCCTTTGGGAATGCTCTCCTTCCAGAGCCCTCAGACAGTAACATCTGGCTCTTATTACCGTCCTACACAGACCCAGAGTGTGTGTGTGGGTGTGTGTGTAGTGGGAGGCATCTGTGAAACATCCCAAATTCTTGCTCTGTTCAGGCAAGTCAGCAGTGGTTATTCAGCATGGCTACGGCAAGCAGGAGGGGTTTTTAAGGGACACACCCTGCAGCTGCACACACCTCTCACATCTGTCAAGCACAGCTGTGGAGGAAGGAGAGGGAGTTGGACTAGAGTGGTCGAGTGGTGAGCACCATTTGATATTACATGAGGTTAAAGAGTTTCCTTTAAACAAACATCACAGTAGGTTTCACTATTTGAAGTCCAAGACTGTTTAAATTAATTTGAATGTTTAAAAACGGGTCCCGGCCACACATAGAAAACTGGTAGAAATGTGGTGGGATCGGTGGCCGACATCCAGTTGACAAACTGTCAAACTGTCCACCCTGAAGCAGACACAGACTCTGATTTAACTGTCTCTGGTCCACAGAAGAGAAGCTTTAACTCCCAGTAGCTTATCAGCAGCCCTGCAGCAGTCATGCTATTCTCTTATCTTCCACACCGGTAGATACAAACCAGCACTGCTGAGGAGACTATGCTTCCCCTGCACTCATGGCGTGATTCGAGTAGCAACTTTTTGTCAAGATAAAAGTATTCTGTTACCAAGGAAAGGCATGACTGGGGAGTTCAGATAAGAGTGGTGGAGGCTCGATGCTTGCCTCTGATAAAGCATGTGTTTATATCTGCATGTGACAAGGTATCAAACAGAAACCTTGTTCCGTTTTGAAACAAGTCAGTGTCAATTTAAAAAGTGTCATTTTCTGAGGGAAGAAAAAACAAAGGGGGAAGTCGTTTTAAACCTACTTCATCATTCTGGAAAAAACCTGAGTAAACCCCCTAGTTTGTTGTGCTGATAAGAGAGAACTTTACCTCCCAACGCTCGTAGGTCAGCAGGAACAGCGAGAAGGGAATGGCAGTTCCCGACATGGCGTGCGTAGAGGGCATACTATACTCAGAGTTATAGAACATCTCCACCTTGACCACGGGCGGAGAAGCAGGTCTGGCCCACCGAATCACATCCTTGGTTGACTGACCAAGGTACATTACCCAAACCCATACAACTACAAGTCTCCGGCTAACATATGCATCCACGTTCCATATAAAGAACGGGAAAAAGGTGATATAAAACAGCTCGTTTCCCAACTCAGTTCCGAAGGTGAATAGGTAGTATAAAAACTTGTTCTCGATTATGAACTCCTGTCCCAGATCACCTGTTAGAGAATTCTTACGCAAGGGTTTAACTGTGCTCTCTGAGAGACCTGGGTTCTTTTCACCGACCCTCGGAGGTCCAATCTCCACCTCAGACGAATTAACTTTATTTGAAACATTTTCCACGCTGTCCCGGGCTCCAGTTTCGCTCGTGCTATGCCCCGATCTTTCAGACCCCGGAGTGACCGCTGCTCCATTTTGAGGAACATTTCCCTCCGGTTTTAAAGTGTCCCCGCTCGAGATCCTCTGCCGAAGACACTCTGTCTTCTCTCCTTCTCCACCACCACTGCGAGTGCATTTGTCACTTTCACTGGTGGGATGGATGGAGACGCCGTTGTTGTGCAAATGAGTCCGCTCAGTGTCTTTGATCTCCGCTGAGTTCTTAGAAAACGTCCCGCGCACCCCGCAGATCTGCTGAAACCGTGCGACATGGTGCGGATCTTGCAAATAATGGAACAGTTCTACGACCTGCGACGATGTGGTCTTTGCCATCATTGGTGGTGGTATGAAAGATCAAGCTTCTTTTTCGTCAGAAAATAGTGTAAGTCAGCACCAAAAGCTAGCCTGCCAAGCATTCACGAAACCCGTGCATCATGGTAGAAAGTGGTCAGTTGAGCGAGTTCCCATAACACACGTTCAACAAGAGTGGTATAATACAGCGTATGTTCCTTTCGAATCCAGATATGTTCCGTTCCTTCAGATGATAACGTGTAAATTCCGTGTAAATTCTAACGTTAGGGTCCAACGTTACTTATCGAACGAGATGCAATTTGTGTCGCCCCGCTATCTTCAGTAACGTTAGTAGTATCCGGTTACTGACAGATCTATGAAATGCTCAGTGGCGCGCACGCTTGGTTGACGCATTCAGGATTCAAACGTGGCCGCGCTTGTGCATTGTTTTTGAAGGGTGTAAACACACAAATGTCTTACTAATAGGTAATAAATATACGAATTGCATTGCTTAACCGTTTCCTATTGTGAATTATAGTAGAAATGAAGAGAACGCATGTTGGTTCCTCAGTACGACAACGGGGTTCATTACGAAACAGTATCCTGCTTTATGATTTGAGATTCAAAACATGACAGGATCGACATACTTTATTTATGAATTGTCAGCAAAGATAAACGGTGCTATCTTCTCCAGTTTTGACAAAATAGACATCCATGTATATGGGGACATGCCCGTTTTTCTCAAAATATAATTTCTTGTAAAATATTCTCCTTTTAGATCAAAAGGTTATTTTACAGTAAGGATCTTTGTTATTACACATTAATCTGCAACAAAGAAACAATTCTCCCACTGAACATATTTCACTCAAATACAGAAAAATGAGACAAGATCTTGAATCCACATAGAAAATGAGCAATTATTCATCCTACGATTTCATTTAGATTAAAACTTCAGTTGGGTCAGTGTTGACATAGTACGTCTTCTGCCAACCTAAACAAAGATATTTTTTAACCAAATGAGATTTGGGCAATCATCCAAGCCTGCATGATAACTGGTTAGTGATGTTATCATTACAGGAGCACTGAGTCTTTGTAAATAAGGTAAATAAATAAGGTAAATAAGGTAGTTCAAAGCTACCGCAATGCATGCAATTAAAGTCTGAGCAACAACACTTGCAACCTTTTCTTAACACCGGTTAATAAATCAGTAAAACACCCGTGAGGTTCAAACATATCTGTTCAGACGTGATAACTAATGAATGAGATGAGCATCTCTAATGCAGTCAAATCTTCTTCTGGACCAGCAGAGGGCAGCAAAGGGTTATGAAGAGAGCAAAACACCACACACAAAAAAGCAAAATTGCACCGGCAGTACCTCTGCATATGTATGTTTCAAAATTGAGGAGTTTGTGATGACACTCTGAATTAGGATGTTTAGAGAAACACATGTTATTCTATAAATATACAAGAAAATATCTGATGATAAAAGAAACATACCAGCAGATACAAACCTTCCGAAACAAGGCAAGGTGCATTATTTGTACTGCGAGTATCCCTGAATAGGCTCATTTTTAATGAGCATCGACAATAAAAACGAAGTTCTGCATGGAATCTCCTACATCAGCATATAAAGGCAGTGAAACTGTAATAAAATGTCCTTTGAGGACAACAGACCTTGATTTCGACTGTCTTGACCCAACCTGTGGAAAATCTTACAAGGGGAAGCCTTCAGGCTGCGGTTCATCTATGTGTGAAATTGAAGGTTAAATCACAGTACATTTACATTTAGTCATTTAGCAGACGCTCTTATCCAGAGCGACTTACAGTAAGTACAGGGACATTCCCCCAAGGCAAGTAGGGTGAAGTGCCTTGCCCAAGGACACAACGTCATCTGGCACGGCCGGGAATCTAACTGGCAACCTTCTGATTACAAACCCGCTTCCCT
The DNA here is from genome assembly GCF_038355195.1 of Osmerus mordax. Taxonomy (NCBI): domain Eukaryota; kingdom Metazoa; phylum Chordata; class Actinopteri; order Osmeriformes; family Osmeridae; genus Osmerus; species Osmerus mordax. The sequence goes on along the minus strand of NC_090058.1, from coordinate 3,025,765 downwards.
AACCGCTCTGCCACCTGACTCCCTCCAGTAAACCACACTCTGCACTGATGAGCAGCTTCCTATTCAAGCAATAAAAAACAATTAAAAAAAAAACAGTCACCCATTGTCATCCAGTTTATAGATCAGAACTTGATGGCTGTGGTTGGGGGTGATGCTGGGGCAGGTGCCTAGACTGTAGAGGCAGGTTGAAGAAGGGTATGGCACCAGGTGATAGCGTGGCATATCCTCCAACCCAAAGGATGGAGAACAGCAGTCTGCCACCACCACCTTCACCCGCTTCCTGTCTGGGTAGAGAAGTCTCCTCCCTGCGGGCGGCCTGGTGCCAGCCCCCTGCTTCTTTTCCTCCTCCTCATGGTGGATCTTCCTCAGGAGGTTGTTGATGAGCACCGAGCGTCGCAGGTACGCCTCCGGGTCCTCCAGATACCTCAGCTTCTCCAGGGAGATTTTGAGGATGCAGCTGCGATCCTCTTGTAGTATCAGGTGCTGCGAAAGGAGGAGGGAGGGGACGTACAGTGTGGGGGGTCAGATGGCTGAGCGGTTAGGGAATCGGACTATTAATCAGAAGGTTGCCGGTTCAATTCTGGCCGTGAAAAATGACGTTGTGTCCTTGGGCAAGGCACTTCACCATACTTGCCTCGGGGGAATGTCCCTGTACTTACTGTAAGTCGCTCTGGATAAGAGTGTCTACTAAATGACAAAATGTCAAATGTAAATGTACAGGGGGAAGATGTGTGCAGAGAAGGAAACCTTGTCAGACACATTCGCTTAGCCATGTCAGACACGACGACCTACTGAGGGACAGAACAATAGCATCGACTCATCTTAATCACAAAGCCATCGTCCGTACTTTTTGAAAATATCCATGTAGGTCTCCATGTAAATCCTCCTCTTCCGCATATTTCCTCTTGAAGTAGGCAACTTTCGACGTTGTTGAATGGTTTGATCTCTCTTAGTAGGAATGGACTGTTTGAAATGCACAATCAGAAACATTGCAATTACAATCTCTGTCATACAATTGTAACATGAGATGCGGTCAGTGGAATGACAAAATATTACATAACTACCACAGCCAGTGGTGGAGTCGCTTCCATGCTCCATTACCTGATGATGATTGTCCAAAGCCACAAAAGAGCTCTCTGTCTGAAGTCCTGATTGCTTGGGCTACTCCTTTCTGAGCCTCACACATTGCCTTCAGGGCCCCTACATGATCATAAAAGAGCATACATTTGAATATTTTGAGAGTAAAATTGAACAGAACAATGGAGAGAAACGACCAATTGGAATAACGACACAACCCAGATATGATAGATAGAAATGTTGTGTCATGCCATACAGGAAACATTTAGGTTCATTCACAACTGTATTCCACAAATAGGCTTCCTGTAGTAGCTGCAGCATAAACCAAACTAGCTGTCATTTAAAAATGAGCGCTCATAAAGGATGAAGATAAGAAATCTTGCAATACAGCCAAATGCAGGCAGGTTTGGGGGATCTGAAAACGCTGAAAACTGGGTTAAGTGAGTGCGTGCGTGGGCAGCACATGCCTACTGTGCGTTGAATAGGGAATTCTCATCTCACACACACCTGTAACCAATAATCAATTGCTCCTGCAGTGAACTGTAGTGGCACGTCTTCAAAAATAACTGATAAGTTGGCTTTATTAGCGCACTGGTGTAATGAAGTGACACGCATTTTCTGATAAAAAATGTCGTTATTTGGTTACATGTTTACAGTTCACACACTCAAATGCAAGCAATGTATATCGATTAGGATAATTACCTTAAAGTAGTGATGTTCAACAGATGAAATGCGTTCCAAATTAGTAGGTAAAAGCTCTATTCAACATTGCCCGTGAGAATCGCTCTTTACTTGTCCAATGAGTGACCTTCCTTCTGTGCGACATTTACTGTCTGTGCCAATTATCCCCGCTCCAAGCTTTGCCTGAAGTTTGTGCTTCACACCCAGTCGCCGTATCTCCGTTTTAATAATCCCTTCAGACTCCTGGGTCTTAAAATATCCCTTTCTGTGCAACAAGCAACAACACCATTCATTCTGAAACCTCATTGGTCCTCACAGAAGCAGATGTTTCCTGTTGCTAGGAGAGTCACTAGGCAATGATGACGCCTCATCATCAGGCTCCATTATTCTTGCATCCTCTCAATGCCCTCCTTGGTTTCCAAACCTAACTATACGTTTGGCGCGGTGTTGGAGTCAAAACCTGTATCGACATCTTTCTGGACGAGTGGTGTATGCTATCAAACCAATTAAATCACCCACGTTTGTGTAAAGCAGTGGCACAGACGATTTTATGTTGTTAAACATGGGCAGCTGCTTTTCATATTTATTTCGCTAATACCCGGAATTAACCCAATCAAGCATATGTCAGATCTACTCATCCTTGGAATCACAGGATTGTATTTCTTAATCGCCTCTAATCATGTGTCTGTGATTTCCTTGGAGCATTTTGGCCAGTCTATTAGAACTACAAATCCCACACTTGGCTGAAGCCGAGTGAGACTCAAAGAGCAAACGTCACACATCTAATGTAACAGGGATCCTTTTATTGTCAAGAACAAACCTGTGTGCAAAAGTGATCTGTGCCCTTTTTTTAACATGCGTTTTCCAAACACCATGTAGACATTACAAAATCAAATGTTTATGCATGCAATTGCAATCCTACAACTGCATTCAGAGGAACACTAAAGTATAAGCATCACATGCTAGATTTCCCTCCATAAATGGATAAGCATCATCCTTACATTACAGGCACTTAACTTCATCAGACTCTCAGACTGGTAGTTTTAGATAAGCATGCAGTAAAACACACTGGTTTATTACATGTACACTGAGATTTTCAAAAATATATAAGGATTATGTACAGCAACTCTCGACATGCATAAATAAATGTAAATATGTGTATTAAATATAGTACATAACAATCAAATATATAAATTTAACTTGTGGATATGGGGAATAACTATTAACTATCAAGTCATTAAAACAACATAGGCTCTTCCTGTAAAAACATGCCATCTGTTACATACAATGGTCTCACTCCGATGTACATTACGGGCATAGTAAATCTCTGCACACTCAAAAAATTGTGGCATGTTGTTCTCACTTGAAGATGAATGAAGTGGTTTTAATCTTGGATAGGAATGTAAACATTGACAGGCAATTTTTTCCCCCCTCTTTTCAAAGAAAGTTTCAGCAGTATCAAAGATAAATTAAGTATTTGTCAAAGCAATCACTGCCAATCACTTTGAGGTGGATTAATCGGTGGAAATGAACTTGGTAATAGGTCACATGTGGTTCTATACGGGGGTCATTTCAAAGTAAATTGAGTCATTCGATTGACCTACTTTAGCCAAGCAATTCTAAAGGTTGCAGATTCAAGTCCTTAAAAAAGGGGCTGCTGATCTTGCCTCCCTCTGCTGTTCCAGTACAGAACCCTTCAGCATCCTCCTCCGTGTTAAACTGTGACGATAACCCTAGGGGGGTTGAAGGTTGACTAGCTACATAAACAAATGTAATCACTCAGTGCAGCGACTGCCATATGATTCAATGAAGCCCAGAGAAGCTGGGCCAAGAGCAGAAGCATTAGCATCATCATCAGGCTGTGGAGTCCAAGGACCGTAAGCACCAATTACCACCCAAAAACCACACACTGCCAGGGTAATTCATCGCATGTTATTAACAGCTGCACTGGGATATTTAAAGCTTCTTTTCAGCTCAGCATTGATGGGTGTTTAAATAAGCTTTGCCCAGAGAACACACTGCTTAGACGCTAAGAAAGGGCCTGCTGCTTCATCATTCCTCCTCTGATACACAGACTGTCAGGGAGGGCAGATGTTAAGGGCAAGGTCTGCTGAGCAGCAAGTCCTTCTGGTGAGACAGAGGAGGAGGAGGAGGGAAGCAGAGGATAGAGAAGAGGGAGGTAGCAGACCAGTATTTTACGCATCTAACCCACCGAAAACATGAGAACCCTAAGGAGTGACTGAATGTGGGGAAGGTGAACGAGTCTTTGATTCCGAAATCTATAAAACCTTCATTAAAATGTTTACATAACAGTACTTTTGCCCAAACAATCTTTGACATCTTCAAACTGTAGTCGGTGCACACTACAATCCCACTGCTCACAACTAGATATTTGACAGTGAAACGTAGATGAAACTAGTCCACTGTGATCATTTTTCAGAATTCATTTCACAGGATAAACGTAAAGATCTGTCAAAACTGCATCATCATGACCGCATGATTTCTTTTTTGCCCCTGATTTCTGACTTCACTCACAGATAATGTAAACCAGCGTCTGGGGCAGCCGAATGAGAGGATGGAGCCCTGTAGCAACCAGAGACAGGTGTGAGAGCAAACCAACAGGGTTGTGGTGACTACATTCCTCCCTGTCCACCTCTCCTGACCCGTCCCTGGTCGTCAGGCCTCCAGAAGCACGTGCCAGCGGCAGACCTGCTGGCCCCGACCCTCCTTCATGTCCTGCCAGTGCAGCTGCTCCTCCTCCCCGCTGCTGTTCTGGCCCAGGGCGATCCAGCCCACCATCTCCTTGCGCTTCATGCTGCGCCGGTTGTAGATGGACACCATAAGGGTGACGTCGGACAGCTGGAACAGAGCCACCTGGAAGACGAAGGTCTCCTTGTAGACGGGGTTGGGCTGGCCGCGCCGCACCGACGTCTTGCAGCGAGAGATCTCCTGGCCCACCGAGTTCAGCAGGGTCAGCTTCCCGTACGTGTCTGTCGGAAACCAGAGGGGAAGGAGACGCAATGTCGTGAAGTGTTTATTTGCATGTGTGAGTGTTTCTGTGTGGGGTGTGTTTCTGTGTGTGTGGTGTGTGTGTGTTTCTGTGTGGTGTGTGTGTTTCTTTGTGTTTCTGTGTGTTTGGTGTGTGTGTGTTTCTGTGTGTTGTGTGTGTGTGTGTTTATGTGTGTGTGTGTTTAAGGGGGCTTACCGGGTGGCCTGTTGATGGCCAGGTTGCGGAAGTGGCTGCCCTTGATGAGCTCCACAGACATGCGTCCTGTGGTGGCGTTGTAGGTCAGCCCCACCAGCAGCTCTGGGACCCCTCCGTGAGTCAGAGACTGAGTGGAGGAGGCGCTGTCGCTCTGGGACACCCCAGACAGGCTCAGCTGAGAGTCCACACTCTGATTGACACCATGACAACGTTAGAATGGCGTATGGGGCTCTCGTGATCTCATAAAGGTGATGTCACTATATATATGTCTATGACTATAAACCTTGCGATGCTCCAGTGAGCCTGTGCTGTCATGGTATAACCGTAATAATAATAATGTATTAATTAAGCAGTTTGCTTTCATAAAACCAAGTCAGACGCACAGGGGGAATCTGAACCTGTAACCTCTCGCTCCCTCTGCCTTCGAATACTCTGAGCTACACATTTAGTCTTTTTTTTTTTAGCAGACGCTCTTATCCAGAGCGACTTACAGTAAGTACAGGGACATTCCCTGTACTTACACCTTGTACACCTACAAGCTGTTCTGGCGGTCTGTGGCCTTACCTTCATGTTGCTGCGAGGCTCCAGCACCAGGGTGGTCTCAGTCACGCCCCCTTCAGGGTTCAAACCCGCGAGACGAAGAACCCTCTCCCCCATCATCTTCTCCCGGGACATCCGCCCCCCCAGGGCGTAGAGCCGGAACCTCAGGGCCGACACCGCCAGGTCCGCCTGCTCCACGCGGGAGAAGCGGAAGGTTTCGTTGAAGTGGGGCAGCGCCCCCTTCTGGACGGAGGTTTTATGCCGCTGTTTCTTGGCCGGGAGGAGGACCACGTGCACCTGCCAGGAGTCCATCCCGCTGCGCTCCTTGTCGGGGATGTCCCTGGCCACCACCACGGTCACCAACAGCTTCTCCACGTCTGCCTTGTGCTCCAGAGCGATGATGAGATCCCCGCATTTGGGGATTGGGGGGCGGGAGCGGGCGGCGGGGGCAGCGGAGAACGCTTCCCCTGGGGGACGCTCCTGCTGAGGGAGAAAACATGAAGCTTAGCGGGTCAGAGCATTTGACTGCAGACTAAGAGGTTGCAGGTTCTAATCCCGACCTCCTGTACGACGCTTTGGATAAAAGCGTCTGCTAAACAAAAGGGATTTTTATTAACTCAACACAACACATATTTCCCGGGATGGCAATGAGATAATCTAACTAGAAATGCTGTGCATTTTAATAGGGCATCATCATCATTTGATTACTGTAATCACATGAATGATAATATTTGCCACATGGAACCTGAATAGAAGGAGATTAACGCAATGAAGCAGAAGTCTGAACCCAGCCAAGCAGCGCCTCACACGGTCAACAAACACCACGGCGATTGTGTCACCATGTTGACAGAGCAGGCGGAGTGTTGGCGTTGGCACGGCAACCACGGATAAGATAAGATAATCACAGCGTCGTCCGCGCGGAGCGTACAACACATCAGGTGAAGGGCTCCACTTCAAGCTACATATCGGGCATCAAGCACCACAGATCTTTGTCTCCACAAATCTCTAAATGATGATCGCCATCTTCACATCAGAATGACAGACACCTCGCGTTTCCCATGTGAAGATAAAACGAGTGGGATCCGCTCTAAGCACGGATTGCTCCCAATTCTATTGTGTGGATTGGCGGCTAAGAGGCACTTTTATGCTACCACACACATAAACACACACACACACAAACAAATACACGCACACAAACAAACACGCACAATCGCACACCGACAAGCTGTTGCGGGCGTCTGGGCTCGGGTAAGCTCTGGGCCCAGTGCCGATGATGCCGGCTAACATCGCTCACCCACTCACTATCACCTCTCTCCAACTGGGCTGATAATCAATCATGACACATTAGTACTTTAGCACAGTAACACACTGACACCGCGCGTCGTCATTAGCAACACACACAGACATTTTGGTTTACTAACAGGCTGGGTTTTGCTATTCCAAACGTTAGATTCATATTTATGAGGTTTGTGACACGAGGCATGGGGAAGGAGTCGTGTATCGTACAGAAAGCCTGAGGGGGATTACGCCACGCTTGTCTTGGAGTGCCCAAATTCAGTTAGGGTTAGAAAACACAGCTGAAAAATATGGCTCATTAAAATTCCAAGCCTCTGTCGGTTCTGACTCAACCCTGTCTTCCTTCTCTTTCCATCACAAAGCCCTCAACACTGTCTCCTGATGTAGCTCAGAGTCCAATGCAGATACAGGTCCTGTTAGTCTTCAGACGTAACTTATCTCTGGGCTTAGTGTTGGTGACTGGGCCTCCCATCTGCAGTACCTCAGGGCTCCATGTGGAGGAGCTGTCTGTGGCGTCGTTGTTGTCCGCATTGTCCTGGTCGTCTACGGCCGTCTCCATCTCCAGGCTTCCCTCCGTGGCCTGTCGGCTCCTGCCGGGGGCCGGGCTGGCCTCTGTGACCCCCCTGCCCACTGAGCCTTCCCCCAGGGGGCCATCCAGAGCCTCGTCCACGACCTGGGAGCGCACGGAGCCAGGCCTCTGCTGAGACAGTGGGTCTATGAGACCCTGGGCGTCCAGGGGGTCCTGGTCTCTGGGACCCTGGGCGTCCAGGGGGTCCTGGTCTCTGGGACCCTGGGCGTCCAGGGGGTCCTGGTAACTTAGCCTGCTCTGGGCATCCATGTCTGGGGAGGGACACAGATTGGTGATTAGCAACTATGTACACATCCACGATCGATGGATTTTATGTCAGCAGGTTGCCTGGCGATGTACTGTACGTTTGCAAGCACAAAGTAATTGAATCCCTAAACCACTGAAAGACTACAGCTCATTCAAAATTCTGCAGCTAGATAATTAACCAAAACTAAAAGGAGAGAACACATTAGTCCTGTCCTAGCTACTTTACACTGGCTCCCTGTTACCTTCAGAATTGACTTTAAGGTCCTTTTCCTCACATACAAAGCTCTACACGGACAAGGACCTAGCTACATTGCTAACTCCTTTATAAACTACACACCCGCTAGCACTGCGATCATCAAATGCAGGCCTATTAGAGGTCACCAGAAGCAGTCATAAGAAGATTGGTGATTCGGCCTTTGTCAATTACGCCCCAAAACTATGGAACAAATTACCCATAAATATTAGGGAAGCAAACACTCTAGACATTTTTAAAAGACAGCTTAAAACCTACCTTTTTACCGAAGCATTTAAGTAATTTTATCTCAAAAGGGTTTTCCTACTTTTAAAGTTGTTTTCTCTCTTGAACAGAGATCTTATTGGGATTTTTATTTTTGTTTGAATTGTTTATCACTTGTATTATTGTTTTTATTGATTTTATGTAAAGCACCTTGAGCTACAATTCTTGTATGAAATGTGCTATATAAATAAAGTCTTACTTACTTACTTACTATTCATCCACGGACCACGTGATCGGCCCACTTATGCACAGACAATTATATTGTTATGTAACTCTTTATGGCCCATTCAGGGCTGGGTTGGTACAAACTGTACCTCAGTCTGATCAATGACGATTAACTTCAATTCAGTATCATTATGTCATTGTTGTAAGTGAGTATTCACCATGGCAACATTGACTCATCAGAGCGTGTGTCCTGGGGTTTCGATTGGCTGTTATGTCATACAGGCTCTCACATGCTGGGAGAGAAGAACATGCTTGAGACTACATGGGACAGCCAAGGTGAAGCTGCTGTGAATCTCACGGCACCGCAGGACCCAGAAGAGACAGTCTAACTGTGAATATGTGTGTGTGTATGTGTGTGTGTGTGTGTGTGTGTGTATATGTGTGTGTGTGTGTGTGTGTTTGTGTGTGTGTGTGTGAGAAGTGAGGATTCAGTAAGGATTGAGAAGATGTCTTAAGGATAAGTCTCTTTCCCTTTGGTTTCAGTATCCCCACCATATGTATAATGTTGCCTTGGTAGGCTGTCACTATAATCTGATCCTTCTAATACCATGTTTAAGACACCCAAAACCCATCTCAACACATTCCTAATGAATCAAAAGACCCAGGGTGCTATCTATCGGCCCTATGTTGATCTGGCAACAGAGTGGTCCAATCAAGCTAAGCTCTTTACAGACAGTAATCCCTGTTGAAAATGGTATTTGGGATTCAGGGCAGTAGGGTGAATCATCCTGCTGGATCTATATACACACACACGTGTCCATATGTCTGTTTTGTGTTTTGTGGTGTAAAATGAATGTACAGTCGTTGCTCTTTAGTGCACTCTGAGTATGACATTAGGTATCTATGCTTATCTTTTAGTGACCACTGTGTGTGTGTGTGTGTGTGTGTGTGTGTGTGTGTGTGCGTATGTGTGAGTGTGTGAGAGAGAGTGTGAGTGAGTGTTTGTGTGAGTGTACATTTCTGTGAGCGTGTGAGTGAGTGTGTGTGTGAGTGAGTGTGTGTGTGTTTTCCGGTACCTTCAAAGTCGGAGGGCTCTGTGCTGCCCTCTTCCTGGTCCGACAGCAGGCGTGTGAAGGGCCTTGGGCACGGAGCAGGGTGGGATAGCGCCTCAGAGGTGGCCGTGCAGCGGAAGCTCTGGGATCGCGACACTGAGATCTCAAACTGCTTCACTATCTCTTCCTCACTGTCAGACGAGCTGGAGTCATCCTCGTCATCCCCATAGCTGTTCACTGTAGGGGTCACACACACACACACACACAGACAGACAGACAGACATACAAGAGTTCATGCGGGGGAGGAGAGACTAGAGCAGGCAGAAGTTACTGAGGACTCAAACATAGAGGAGAGGATGTGAGGAGATGAGGGGAGGATTTGAGGAAAGGTGAGAAGAGCAGAGAGGAGAGGAGAAAGAGGAGAGGAGAGAGAGAGGAGAGGAGAAAGAGGAGAGGAGAAAGAGGAGAGGAGAAAGAGGAGAGGAGAGAGAGAGGAGAGGACGGAAGGAAAGCAGAGAAAGGAAAACAGATGAGGGGAGAGGAGAAGAGAGGAGAAGAGAAGAGAGAGAGGAGGAAAGGAGAGCAGAGAGGATAGGAGGAAAGGAGAGCAGAGAGGATAGGAGGAAAGGAGAGCAGAGAGGATAGGAGGAAAGGAGAGCAGAGAGGAGAGGAGGAAAGGAGAGCAGAGAGGAGAGGAGGAAAGGAGAGCAGAGAGGAGGAAAGGAGAGCAGAGAGGAGAGATGAGAGGAAAGAGGAGGGGAGAGGAGAAGAGAGAAGAGACAGAGGAGAGGATAGGAGAGGAGGAAAGGAGAGCAGAGAGGAGAGGTGATGGATGGAGTCTGCAAAGTAACAAGAGGGAAAGCAGAAGACAAAAAAGAGAAAAGCAAATCAACCCAATTAAAGCTCTCTGAACTCTGCCAAACCCAGTTGCTATGAAGGATCTGAAAGTGAGAGGAACCATGTTTAGATCATGAAGCCAATATAGAGTAACAGTTACTGTAATCTTCAAATCTTCAGCCTGGCTAGCAGACTGCATCTTGAGTTTATAATTGGCTGACAACAGACTGACTGACGTTGTAATAGAGATCTGTGTCATATCGCCCCCGTCTCGTTGATCAGTGCAGGTCACCAAGCACGAAATGTACCTCTTTACCTGAGCCATCACCATGGTTACAGGAGAGCTCCGGTGAGTGGGCGAGTGGCAGCTGATTGATTTACCACGATCCCACCCACCTCTGGTGTTTGACACGTCTCCAGGGTCGTAGTGTGTGTGTGTGTGTGTGTGTGTGTGTGTGTGTGCATTTGAGGCGCTGTCTAACCTGCATTCGTCTGCTGATCCAACTCCTAATAACTCCATTATTATCACTTGAATGCTAGTAATCAAAACGCCTCCCTCTCACATGAGCATCATTCAAAGACCTTGTCGTCTCACAAAGACCACGATGAACCCACACATAACGCCTTAATAACCACGCACACTGATGAACCCCTTATTTTGCCAGAATCTCAACCAAATCGCAGTGAGAGCGCATCCAGATGATATGAACTTCGATCGTACTGTACAGTGCGACATGTTCGAAAAAACGGTTTCCGGAACACACAGCAGGCATCGAATGACTGGGCTTCAATCTCCATTACTCTCCTGACTACAGGAGCAGCACACGCCATGTCGTGGAGGTATATGAATGCATATGTTGCAGGAAGCCTCCTGGAGAGACCTTCAGGAACTGTCAGGCCTCTCTGTTCCTATGCAACCGTAGCAGCTCACACAGGAGGGCTTATCGAGACGGCCATTCTCAAAGCCCCTTGTTTAAAAGCTGGCTACACTCAAGTGACTAATGCAGGCACAATACTCTCTCAAGAATAGGTATGTGTGAAGTGAAGTGTTTCATTCAATCTTTCAGGAGCCGCTGTGCTGTGTTCGAGGTGAAGAGAAAGGTTGCCGAGACAACAGCCCAGATGTCATGTTCAGCAGCTGGCTGTCTCAGAATAGGTTGGTCAATTTCCCCTGAATGAAATGGTCCTTCCAGACCGCAGACCTGACAGGTAACACCCAAAGAGCTAGTCATTTTACAGCTAATCGATGAACGGGGAAGCATTGTAAGGGGGACGGGTGTATCTGTGTGTGTACGTGTGTATCTGTGTGTGTATCTGTGTGTGTATGTGTGTATCTGTGTGTGTATCTGTGTGTGTATGTGTGTATCTGTGTGTGTCTGTGTGTGTCTGTGTGTATCTGTGTGTGTATATGGGTGTGAACCTGTGAGCTTGTGTGTGTGTGAGCGTGTGTGTGTGTGGGTAGTGCTAAGTGTGTGTGTGTGCGTGCATGCGTGTATGTGTGTGTTTCCAAGCAGCCCTGAACACTGTTTACAGTAATGTTCCTATCCTGGAAGTATCCTGGACAGCCAGCTTTGGGTACACTGTATGTTTGTGTTTGAGAGAGAGCAAACATACAATTCCAAAACTGATACACCTGAACATATATATAGTCAAACTACCTCAGAATCCGACCCGAGCTGTCATGCAATGGCGCAAATCTTCACTGAATTGAGTGTAACAAGGCATCCTAACACACAAATGTCACAGTGGAGATGTTTGCTTAAGGAACTATCTAGAAAAGCAAGAGTCCTAAGCAGCTACGATATCGCAGAGAGCTAGTGGTTTACCTTTAGCTTAAGGGAGGTGTTTGACAGGACAGATAAGGATGACGCGTGTCATATGTTGTACTGAGCATACCTGTCCAGGATATTATCTTAGTCATGCCATTATAGTCCATTTATCCAAACTAAGTAAGCCTAGCAGGAAGCTGGTATATTGTGATGAGATATTGATATCGGTATAATAAAAGAGCACTGACTGGATCAATACCGATGAGCAGTGATGTTACATTAGTATCCTTCAATGGCAGTCCCAAGTCAACCCCACCGCCCTTTAAACCACCATCGCCCACAGTTGTCCAGAATCCCTACCCCCTCCTCCTCCCTCGCTCCCCCCTCCCCCCACCCTCTCCTGCTCCCTTTACCCCCTCCTCCTCCCTCCCCCCTCCCCCCCCCACCCCCTCCTCCTCCCTCCCCCCACCTCCCCCCCACCCCCTCCTCCCCCCCCACCCCCTCCTCCTCCCTCCTCCCCCCCCCCCCCCCTCCAGAGGCGTGTCCACTCACCCAGCCCCTGGCGGATCCCAGGCCGGCTACGAGAGCCCTTCTTGCGGCCGTGCTGTTCCAGGCAGGGCAGCCCTCCGACGCGTGAGAAGCACAACTTCTTATTGATGAAGAGGAAGAGGACGGCCAGGACCACTACGAATACCCCGACGGCAGACAGGAAGCCGATGGCCTCGGGGGTGACTGTGAGAGACAGAGGACACACAATGACACACTGATCAGACCACACAAACAGACAGTCTGGACACACACACGCAGGCACACACAAGGTACACACACAGACAGAAAGGGAAGTCTTTTATTATCAAAGCTACAAGATTCATTTGATAAATCTGAGGGAAAAAAACTGGATGTTTGGGTTAACAAACATGCTTCTGGATACTGCATCAACTGTTTTGTTTTGATCTAAAACACTTGTTGGCTGAACTGTATCAGCTAGTATTACATTCAGTGAACTTGGAAACAAACAAATCATATGAAATTTGATGGGATGGGTGATGGTGACTATGCTTAAGTCAGTAACGTAGAGACAATGCATAGTCCAACACTTGTAACAGCCCTTCAACTGAGAAGCCGCTTCATTTATTGTGAAATGATTCTGCAGAGAAGTTGTGGTCCTCATCTTCACAATCCTACCCTTATTAGGCCTTGTTTAGTTTCCTGCTCTGGGTAAAGGGTCTGGCCACTGTCCTATAAAGGCCATGAGTGGGACTTCTGTACACAGAGAAAGAAAAGAGAGAGAACACTGAGAAGAGATAGCGAGAGGGAGAGAGAGGAGAGGAAGAGAGAAAGAGGAGTCAGTGAACAAGATAGGAGAAGAAGAAAGAGAGACAGAAAAGAGAGAGAGAGAGAAAGGGCGAGTCATGTAAGAGAGAGGAGGAGAGGAAGAGAGCACTCCAGTCTGAATGAGCAGACAGACCCTTCTCCAGCACATGAATACACGAACAAGAGGGTGCCGTGTTTGGTCGTTTCCACGACAACCTCCAAAGTGGATTCGAATCAATGGAAAGAAAAAAAGAGGAGTTTACCATGACTCCATGCCCTGAGGAAACAACTGTCCCAACTGGCATCAGTCAACACTAAAGAACAGATTAGCGTAGGTGTGTGTGGGTGAATGCCCCTATTTGTGTGTTTGTGTGTATAGTATTCTCATGCAAAAGACACTGATGCATATTTTACAATCCCCTTGTCAATGTCTTAAACCCATCGTTCTCAACTTGAAGTCTTTTGAATTCCCTGCAGCACTTCTCCTCTTCCTAAACCCCCAAGGTCCACATTTGTTATTCCACTGTGTCGTGTGTGGTTGGGTGGGCGTATTCCTCTCTCTCTTTGTGTTCATGTCTGTGTAGATCTTCAAGCCGTGTAGGCGCAAACTACTCCAGTATTCCCGCACTGACATCAGCATGCACCGAGCAGAGCAGACACTGGTAGTGTGACCCAAAACAAGCTATCTGGGGATCCCAGTGGAGCTGCACACAGACAGACACCTCACTATCCCCCTCTCAGAGCCCCCTGTGTGTGCCTGCAGATGGGCAGGAAATGGTCGTGGGTCAGGGGTTGGCCTGACACCTGCTACTCCTACAGAGCCCGCAGCAGTGCAATCTGCCATCTAGTCGACACACACACACACACACACACGCGTGTACGCCGAGCCCACACACAACCACAGAAACACACACACACATACACACGTATCAGATGAACTAACGCATCACAGCTCACAGGCAGAGGTACCTTCACTGCCATGTGAGTCAGAAAGTGGTGGAACTTCAAAAGCTGCCTTTGAAAGCGAGGGCAGATGAGGGATGCCCAGAGCGGGGCAGGAGCAGCCCAGAGGAGAGGAGCTAGCAGACAGACAGGCAGCACCAAGCCCCTTTGTTCTTGCACACCAATCACATCCCTTAAATGGCTCTGTGTTGTAATAAGGGTCAGATGGAGTCAGGTGGCTGAGCGGTTAGGGAATCGGGCTAGTAATCAGAAGGTTGCCAGATCGATTCCCGGCCGTGCAAAAATGGCGTTGTGTCCTTGGGCAAGGCACTTCACCCTACTTGCCTCGGGGGAATGTCCCTGTACTTACTGTAAGCCGCTCTGGATAAGAGCGTCTGATAAATGCCTAAATGTAAATGTAATGAGCCGTCATTTGGACTGTTCTCTTGTACTGGACATTTCTACTCCACCCCCCCCCACCCCCCCGCCGCCATGGGAACACATCAAAGTGTTATCTGTTCTCCACTTGCTAGTTTGACTTCAAAGCCGGGTAGAGAAGTCAACAGCATAATAATCAAGCTATTGTATTAATATTCACACATAAGCACGCTGACAACCTGGCAGTCATGGACATGATGAATACTAAAAAAAACGGGACCACGCACAAGCATTAGCATTCAGACGCATCCTAACGCCCATCAACAGAAATCTCACATCCCCAGCCAACTCTCTGCCCCCTCGCTTCGAACACACAGGGAGACACGGCAGAGACCAACAGAGATCAACACTCACCTGTACGTGCCTGTAAGTCGAATCAAAACACTTCAGAACAAGAGTCCTTTTGCTAGAGCTGTGAATTCTACTCATTAGCCAGGCTGGGGAGAGAGAAAAGTCAGGCAAACACAGGTGTGTAACTGGTAGAGAGGCAGGGCCTGGAGAACTCTGGTATGTTGTGTGTTTGTTCAGTATGAGTGAGCCTGTTGTTTGAGGGCACAGGTGTGGCGCAAGCCAGGCACAGATACAGGTGTTTGTGTGTGTTTGTGTGCGTGTGTGTGTATGTGTGTGTGTTGGTGAGAATATGAATGTAGTGGACCTTCCTTTCCCCAAGTCTAATCCTTGTTACAAAAATGTACTTCTGATTATTTATCGTGGCACAATGGTGAGCGTTTGTGATGCATGAACAGGTGGATGTGTTTGAGTCAACAGAATCACAGGGGTCAAAGCGGCCAAACTGGACTTGGTTGTATGTGCTTTCATCTGTGTCCACAACCTCAAGCCCATTGGCCACCACACACACACACACCTGAGAATCACACTTGGTTTCCTTGGAAACTGCCCAACGTTTCTGTTAAGAGATAATAATGTGTGTTCCTTTGCCCACACACATAAAGGACCCATGTTACCATGGCGCTGTCAGTCCTGCCTTGATTGGACAGGAAGAGGAGGTTCTAGTGACAGAGGTGAGTCATTGTCCTAGGTTCACTGGGATTGACTCTCAGGAACAAGACCCATGTTCAGCCTGAGAGCACAACAATCTTGTCTCTATAGACACAAACTAATCACTATGAGATTGTGAGTTGAGCTGCTGATAATACTTTATTGATCAATAAAGTATTGTGTAAATACTTCGGGGATCAATAAAGTATTTCTGATTTTGATTCTGATAATGCAGAATTTCTTTTTTTTCTTACAGGGACATTCTCCCCCGAGGCAAGTAGGGTGAAGTGCCTTGCTCAAGGACACAACGTCATTTGGTTGGCATAGCCGGGAATCGAACTAGCAACCTTCTGATTACTAGCCCGCTTCCCTAACCACTCAGCCATCTGACTCCCACTCCTGACTCCGACTTATGACTTTAGAGGCTAGATTGCATGCTATTTGCTTTAAGCTCATGAAGGATTTCACTCCTTTATAGTACTAAGGCTTAATCAGAGCTGCACCATCACAATGTTGATATCCAGATGCCCTCTGCTGGTTACCGTCAGTCGATGCACCTAACATAACATGTTACATGTATGTAACATGTAACATAACATAAACTGACGCGTAATGTGACCAAATGGAATGGCTCCACCTGTTGGCTAATTTCAGCCATTGAAATCCAACAGATCTGATTCTCAATCTATAAACATGACAAAACCCTTCAGGCTAACAATATTTCCATAATTAATCTACTGAGGTGTTGTTGACGAGTTTGTTGGTCAACTAACAAGATGGTAAGGGATGCTTGTTAAGAGAGAGTTCAAATGAAACAAAGGTTTTCTCTAAGGAAACTCGTTAAATTCTACTAAAGCGCCCCAAAACATCTCAAACTAAAGCAGTTCTTGATAAAAGCATAATAACAACATCTTACGGATCCTAGGTGGAGTCTGTGTGGCTTGTGAGTCTGGATATCCTGTTTTTTTGTCCATGCTTTCCCTGCATCAGGATCCAGAAGCCTAGCTTCTGCTCTCCCATCCAGTTCTGGTCTCCTCTCAGCTCCCTGTTCTTCTACGTCTGGCTCTGCCCTCGGACCAGGCACCGACTCTCTCTGCCCTCGGACCAGGCACCGACTCTCTCAGTCGTTCTTAATGTTCTTCCTGCTTCCTGTCTCGCTGGGCAAGATGGAACACCCTTCCTGAATGCCGCTTTGAGGCCCAACAACACAAGAGGTGATGAAAGTAAAATGCCTGTCAGCCAGGACACAACAAAATCCAACACTGTCCAACTGTTAAATTATCAACTGTTTCTCAGATTTCACATGTTAACCACAAGCAAGAACATTTTTGCTCACTTAAAACACAATCATCAAACTGCTTATTACCATTAGCTAATGTCTGCTATTAGCAACCATACAGAGCGGTTAAACAACATAGCAAATCAATCGACAGATGAAAAAGAAGAGCGCTGATTCGGTTTCTTCATTCGGCTAATTTGTTTGTACTGAAATGCACTCTCAATCTTCTCCACTAGATATTACTCATCAGGCCTCAGTGGAAGTGGTCAAACATTAGCACTTTCCACTTCCCCCCCACCACACCCCCACCCCTCATCCTCTCCCTTCATCATCCTCACCCCTCATCCACTCCCTTCAACATCTTCACTCTACCCCTCATCCTCTCCCTTCATCATCCTCACCCTACCCCTCTTCCACTCCCTTCAACATCCTCACCCTACCCCTCATCCACTCCCTTCATCATCCTCACCCTACCCCTCATCTTCTCCCTTCATCATCCTCACCCCACCCCCCACCTCATCCTCTCCCCTCCCGTCATCATCCTCACCCCACCCCCCACCCCTCCGTTCATCCTCTCCCGTTCCTTCATCATCCTCGCCCCACCCCTCCCTTCATCCCCTCCCTTCATCATCCTCACCCCACCCCTCCGTTCATCCTCTCCCGTTCCTTCATCATCCTCGCCCCACCCCTCCGTTCATCCTCTCCCGTTCCTTCATCATCCTCGCCCCACCCCTCCCTTCATCCCCTCCCTTCATCATCCTCACCCCACCCCTCCCTTCATCCCCTCCCTTCATCATCCTCACCCCACCCCTCCCTTCATCCCCTCCCTTCATCATCCTCACCCCACCCCTCCCTTCATCCCCTCCCTTCATCATCCTCACCCCACCCCTCCCTTCATCCTCTCCCCTCCCTTCATCATCCTCACCCCACCCCCCATCCCCTACAGCCCAGCAGGGGGAAAGAAGAGCATGAATTAAGCATGGTCTTCTCTGTAACTAGGCCACAGTGAGCAGTAGGCAGAGTATAACTAACCCTTTACTCAACAATCTCCATTGAGCCTTCTACTGAACGACAAAACTAAGGACCACATACAAAGATGAGACGTTACACAGTATATCTTCAGTCTCGCTCAGGGGCTAAACTTGAGAGAGGCAACTGAGGTTTCATTAACAGTATTGACACAGTTTAATGACTGTGGGTCCTTATCCTGGAACTTGGTTGAGTGCAATGCTGTGACATGATACTTGACAGTTCTAGACTAGTTGGCATGGGGATATTGGATGATCCTAAGGGACTATAATCACCACTGCATGTACTATACCTTACCACTAACAAGCCATTAAACACAGGCAATTGCTTAATTATAGTGTTCACTGAGGACATTGAACTTATGGTCAGATAGGTATGGGTGTGATTCAGTAAACTACAGACAGTGCTTCTTGGTTTGTTAGCCTTGACACAATGTGTATAAATGCTTGTCAGCCAGATGAAAAGGGAATATCACACAAGTTCCAAATATTATACCTCTCCAGTAAAGAAAATATGTTATAAATATTTTATGTGTGATAACAGGCAACTAAACTACTCATTCTAATGGCCTTGATGGTATTTAAGGGTCCTCTTTGCATGCATATTTCTAAAATAAAAGTGATAATGTCTGAAGGGAGGATATTTGCATCACATATCCCAACACATGACAGCAGTCAGTCATTATTTAATTATTTAATTATTCCATGTAAGTGTAGAAATAAACCTGAATTGTTGTGTGAGAGACTGTTCTCACAATTTTCCTCGTCGACTTGTGGGTTTTAATGCAAAATTCAAAAACACGCCAAAGAAAACATTACAGTGCGTCATAAATAATTTAACAACGTAAGTCAAAAGACAGCAATGTGTGTAAACTATTTATAGTATTTGACTATTGCTAAACAAAATGATAATCATACCGTAGCCTATACTAAAGGTGGGCTCAATTGGCTGCCTCTGAAACCTACGTTGTCGTAGGCTAATATTATTTTCATCGCATCATGAACAATGTAGGCTACCATAAGCAGACGATTAATATGATGTTGTGGTGCACATTTATCGATCAGATAGAAGATAATCCACTCAAAGATGAATTATTAGCCTACATGTTTTGACAAAAGTCAAATATAATGCACTGCACAATTGGTAGAGGATACATTATTAAGTAAAAGATATGGCATCTCTGGTTGCAGCTTATATGCGATAGGCTAGAACGGTTATTGTAAAAAATAGAAACACCATAGCCCGCTGCACTACAATGGATAATAATACCATACCCCCCGTTAGAAATATATAACTTTAGTGCTTCCAATACTTACTGTCTGAGGCCATGATTGAAAACAGATTTGGTCGGATTGCGTGGGTTAACTAACGCATCTTATGTTTCAACATTGTTCTTCCTGGATGCCGATCAAAATCGGTCGGATACGGTAGCGGGATGCTCCTCGCTCCCTCCGACGTTGCCCCGTTCTTTCTATCCGCATGCGGTATGATGGACCCATCCATCCATCCTGACGCCTCTCCAACAAGCCATTCCTCGATATTGTTCCGGTGCTGGCCACTCTACCTATCACGTTGTCTCAACGGCTCCCAGTGACCTCTCGGCGCACCAGGACCTATACGCTATTTAGGGTTGGATCAATACAAAAGCGGGCTAGGGAGACCTCAAGAGGATTGCATTAGAAAACGATAAATGTGACACTTACCGCTCTTAGAAGTAACTATAATGATATCTTTGTTAATTGTTAAAGAGCTATAGCCTTCTTCAGTAGTTCTTGATAACTTGGCGCCCTTCTTGCCTCGCCTTCACAGCCGCCTCTCCCAGTTCCATATACGTTTACAGACTCCAGTTTGCTGACGGCTTTGGAGTCAGTGGTACAAGTCTTGAGTGAAGATCAATTCTAGTTAACTACACAAAGTTTAACGTAAAGGAAACCAATTTTTATTATTCAGATGTAAACAATTATTTTAGACAGTGAGAAGTAACTCATTTCCAGAAACTGCTTTCTGCTATTCATAGTGTCCTTTAATGACTGAAAAACCAGCGGGTCATGGAGAATGTCACAGTCGAGGCGACATAAGATGATGACTTCCTTAGATTGATATGGCAACACTGGGGATTTGGCTGACATCAAACAAAAGGGAGGATAAAAGCATAGTAAAAATGAGAGCATAGATGAACGATAAAATATCTGATGAAACACTAAACCAGTAGGCCTATATTATGCCTCCAAACCAGATTCAGTTAAGTATGTGCAAATATCCTTTCCTTGTGACTTTATCTGATCAGCTGACAAGTGATACTGCCCTTGAAGGTCTACTTCCAAACATTTGACTGAGATGTAGGTAATTGTTTTTGCATGTTTACTAGTATGATAGATCCCTACAGTAACTGATCATCAAAATGATTTTTTATAAAGAATGGATGTCAAAACATACTTATTGCAAAATAAAGATGTTTAGTCTGATGGTTTTTAAATATTATTACAAAACTGAACAATGAAAATATGACATTACCGAACATCTTTCTCAACAATGAACATAAGTACCAGTTAGTGCATGACACAATGATTCCCAGTTATATGCATGTCAAATCTTTCAGATATGTTCTCAAAGATTCACTTAGTTAAGTACAACACCCGGCGTGGAAACCCTCAACATGCTTGCCAGGTGCTACGATTTAAAGATCAAAAAAATAAATAAAAAATACATACTCTGCAATGGGCACATATCCAATTAGGTGAATATGGCTAGCTGAAAACAATGACTTCTAGCAGAGTCCTGTGAAAGAGCTGCCAAAAGATGATCTTCAGGCAAACCAAAACAAGCAAGCTGTTATCTCTCTTCTCCGACTTCACCATCGGAATCGATTTCTATTTTTCGTGGCTGCAAGGAACAGTCAGAGGGAACATTGATAAGTATGTCAGAGAATAATACATCTACCGTAACAACTGATCCATTCAACACCTGACCAGATATATTTACATTTAGTCATTTAGCAGACGCTCTTATCCAGAGCGACTTACAGTAAGTACAGGGACATTCCCCCCGAGGCAAGTAGGGTGACGTGCCCTGCCCAAGGACACGTCATTTGGCATGGCCGGGAATCAAACTGGCAACCTTCAGATTACTAGCCCGATTCCCTAACCGCTCAGCCACCTGACTCCCTAGATATGGGATATGTAGTGTAAGTGGTCGTCTACATTCACCCCTTGAACAATGTTTCTTACCTATAATAATTTTGGCTTCTGCTTCGGTCAGGCACCATGGTTGGGTGAGATTCAATTGATCATCCTTATGTTCGTCTATTGGAAAGATGTTCATCAGTGATATTTCATGGAAACTAAACCAGTCCGGTGACAAGTCTACAGGGGGAAAGGAAGGGGGAAGCTGTTGGACCTTACCTGTGAGTTTCAGGGAGTTACAGGTCTTCTGTTTCAGTGTTCTAATCCTTCTTTTGAATTCCTTTTCCTTCCATGAGAAGGTCTTCCTGCTTTTCACCCTCGGCTCTGTCTCCCTGGCGTTCGTCACCGTCTCCACCTGACGATGTCTCCGAGACTTGGAGGCCTGAGAAGCAGGAAGTAGTGAGACCTCGTACACGGACGTCAACCTACTCGCGTTACAAACCACTCAGCAGAGAGGGCAAGAGTACACACATCTTTCACTCAAGTAGAAGTACAGATACTCATGTTTAAAAAAACAGCACTTTTTCATTCAAGTTAAAGTAAAGTAGTATGGGCTCTGACATATACTTAAGTAAAAAGTAGTCACGATTACTACCTGTTTTAGTGTCATGCTGGGAACTGGACCTCAAGTCTTATTAAAAAAAAAATTTGATCCGAAGACTCACCTCCACCTGCTGTCCGTATGACTTAGACTTGATAGATGCTAAAAGCAAAGCCCTCCTAGAACACTGAGACGGGGAAACAACGAGAACGGGAATGAAAACAGTGCATCAGCTGCCGAAATGTGTTGATACAAGCGGAACCAATAAAATGATCCGAGTTGGCTCATCGAGCTTGTTGTGGCCTAAAATCACCTCTTGCTGCTCTGAAGGCCCCTCAGCGCCATCCTCGTAAACTTGATCATCTCTGTCTTGAGATCCCTAGTCACACAATGGCATAAAAGGATCAAAACATGTTCCTCTCACACACAAAAACACACCTGTCCAGGTACTGCCCATGTATAGTGCTCTGACCCTTTTACTCTGCCACTGGTAGTACTCCACCACTGCGTTGCGAAGATGTGGAACCAGGTCTTTGTTAACCAGACGCAGTTCGGGGTCTGGCTGTCCAGGTGTGGATGAGATAGCCGTCTTTAACTGCTCATAGTGTTGGTGCACGTTGGACACCTCCTGAAGGACGCAAAACGACATCACAGCATGATATCACACACTGCTAGGTACTAGGCAAACAGCAAAACCACTACCTACACAACTAACTAAGTTCCGTGTTGTATCAGCAGAGGTGTTTACAAAGGTCACCCTTAAAAAAAAACTGTCCACACAATCAATAAGCCACTAAAACAGCCAGACCCTACCCCCACTCACCTCCAGCATATCCATGCTGACCAGTTCCTGAGGACGCATCGCTCGGTCCATGAATTCCTCACAAAGCTCCTGCCGTTTGGTTTTCTTCTTCACCTGGAAACACAGCTGCAGGGGGCAACACACAAGCAGAGTCTCTGAATCAGGAAGTACGACGCCGAAACTGAAATGGTTCCGCTGCTGACATGTTCAGTACAATCATTCCTATTTTGATGTTACCAGTCGACTAAGTGATAGGAACAGTAGGAGGTTATATCTTACTGGCACGGGAGTGGCAGTGAAGTGGAAAGCTTTCTCTGCAAGGAGCTTCCTGTAGATGTACACAACATCAAAGTGCTGAGCATTGATTGCATCCTGTTCAAACTTCTTTATGTCTTCCCAATCTTTCAGTGCGAGCCTTATCTGCAGACAACCACAAACCATGACCTGGATTAGAATTGACCAAACTTTTGGCAGCAGGGCAGGGAATTTAAATTAGAATATTACACTCATGTGCAGCGAGCAGCCTACAGAATAGATTCTAGAAAGCAAAATATATCTATATCCGATAGTATTCAACCTTTTCTCTCGGAGTAATCAGTTGGGAGTTGAACAACCCGTAGAGCAGGTAAAGTCCCCCAACTCTTATCTGAAAGGTGTACGGTGGAAGCAGGTAGCTGAAGGCTGTGGACAGTATTACGCGACTAAAACTTCTCGTCTCATTAACTTCCAATCTGCCACTGTAACAAAAGGATGAGAAAAGGAGGGAACACGTATGTATGACAACCAGTAAGCACGTGTAATACATTCAGCGACAAATTACCAATATTGATAACAAAAATCTTACTAAAATATAGATGAGAATTTCATCTCTTTCCATATCGCCGAGAACTGCTCATATCGCACCGACTCCGTTTGCTGAAAGCGACTCAGAATGTCTTCAATGTCCGCATTTACCTGCTCTTTGTAATACCTTGCTGCCTCCATTCCTATAGATTATGTAGTTTATATAGATAATAATTTACGAATTGGTATTCAAGAAACGTTCTAGTTATGCTTAATACCAACGCCAGCACACGTTTACATTTAGCTAGCCAGCTAGCTTAGCTTTATCATCGAACGTCATCGCGACTACAGGACGGGCTTTCGGACAAACTTGTAAAGTTCAAACCACAAAGGAAGTATTCGTTTGCATTCAGTAGGTGTTTCTTACCTTCTTCCTGTGTGTATGCTTTTGTGTTGATTACTTCTTTTAGTTGTCTCGCAACAAGCAGTCATGTAGTTTTGCTGCAGCATGCTTACGCGTTAACTGTATGTAGGCGTTGCAAGATTGAGGAGGTTTACATGAATAATGTAACGTCTATGAAGAAATAATTATTATTTTCCAAAAATAATAAAGCAGCCGATTTCATTTACATTTAGTCGACTTGAAACTGAATGAACTACATGGCACATTTTTATTACAGCAATTTATTGTTAGAGAGCAACAAGATGCACGTAAGAAACCCAACACTGAAGTACACAGACCAATAACATACAACTTACTAAAACCGAGAACATAGGTTTTCTTGAGCTACTCACACATGTACATACTATGACATAATAAAGTAATCAATCTTTATGAATTACTCTTCACTTGAATTGGAGTGCCTGATTCGGTAACAAAGTGACAAAACGGTTCGGTTGTTTGATCAAATTAAGTGTCCAATCTTCCTTGATAAGAAACATAACAAATTGCATCTAGAATCTTTTACTCTCTCGCGTCTATTGAATTTAGAGTGTAATAGTCCACTGAAAGTGTCTTAAAAGCCAATCACCTGGTCTCCACACAGTAACACACAGGTAGAATAATGTAATAAAGTGACATACTGACAATGCAATTAAGTGATACTGACAGCTACACATTAAATGCATTAATCTCAAAGACTGGGAACCATTATATGAGATTAACATTCAAACTGTACGTTTAAGCAATGAATTACAAATTCAGAACTACAGACTTTAGGAGATGTACTATAACCAAGGAGGAGAAGAAAACTAAAACGGTTAAAATCCCATTTAGACGACTTTAAAAAGGCTTCATATATATATATTGCTGGTAATATTTATTCTTATTAAGAAAATATACATTGTGCGACTGAAGCTTACAATACACTGCTGGCAGTAGCGCCATATTCTCAGAAGAACACCTGAACAGGCGTCCTCCTTCGAGGGGCTGCTCTGTGTGCCGTCTGGGAAGCCCCCCACAGAGAAACAGGGGGGCCAACACCGCTGGGCCTCCCACACCAGCTTCAGACTCATCTCTGGTGTTCCTCAGGGTGGAGGACCACACCAGCTTCAGACTCATCTCTGGTGTTCCTCAGGGTGGAGAACCACACCAGCTTCAGACTCATCTCTGGTGTTCCTCAGGGTGGAGAACCACACCAGCTTCAGACTCATCTCTGGTGTTCCTCAGGGTGGAGGACCAGAGGAGGCCACAGCAAGGTGTGCACAGACGGCAGACAAACTTAACAGATCAAAACAGACGAGATATAAATAAAGGGGTGGTGAGGTTGGGGTGGAGGGGAAGGGTGTTCTGAGAGGGGTGAGTACGGGGGGGGTTGGGTGTTCTAAGAGGGGTGAGTACAGGGGGGTTGGGTGTTCTAAGAGGGGTGAGTACAGGGGGGTTGGGTGTTCTAAGAGGGGTGAGTACAGGGGGGGGGTTGGGTGTTCTAAGAGGGGTGAGTACGGGGGGGGTTGGGTGTTCAGAGAGGGGTGAGTACAGGGGGGTTGGGTGTTCAGAGAGGGGTGAGTACAGGGGGGTTGGGTGTTCTAAGAGGGGTGAGTACAGGGGGGTTGGGTGTTCTGAGAGGGGTGAGTACGGGGGGGGGTTGGGTGTTCTAAGAGGGGTGAGTACAGGGGGGTTGGGTGTTCTAAGAGGGGTGAGTACGGGGGGGGTTGGGTGTTCAGAGAGGGGTGAGTACGGGGGGGGTTGGGTGTTCTAAGAGGGGTGAGTACGGGGGGGGTTGGGTGTTCTAAGAGGGGTGAGTACGGGGGGGGTTGGGTGTTCAGAGAGGGGTGAGTACAGGGGGGTTGGGTGTTCAGAGAGGGGTGAGTACAGGGGGGTTGGGTGTTCTAAGAGGGGTGAGTACGGGGGGGGTTGGGTGTTCAGAGAGGGGTGAGTACAGGGGGGTTGGGTGTTCAGAGAGGGGTGAGTACAGGGGGGTTGGGTGTTCTAAGAGGGGTGAGTACAGGGGGGTTGGGTGTTCTGAGAGGGGTGAGTACAGGGGGGTTGGGTGTTCAGAGAGGGGTGAGTACAGGGGGGGTTGTAGTGTCCGGTCTAGTCTAGCAGTGGGCAGGCGAAGCGTCTCAGATGACTTGGTCCAGAGCTCGCAGCAGCTCCTCCCCCTGGAGCAGGTGCTGGCGGTCCAGAACAGGGGCGTTGACCTCGCAGTCGTCGCGGGTGAGCTGGGGGAGGGTTAGGGGGGAGGCGCTGCCCTCGGATGAGCTGCCAAGCAGACGGCTGGCAAGGTCTGGGAGAGAGAGAGGGGTTCGAAACCTGACCGAGCACACAGAATGTCTAGCTTTTTCCCCCCTTTTTTTAAAGCGAACTAAAAACAAAACTTTTTAAAAGCTGACAATAATAATAATAATACAAATTATAAAAATAACGAATTCCTTTAACAGATGCTTTTATCCAAAGCAACGTACAGGAGGATTTAAACCTGTGACCTTCTTGATCTGCGGTCAAATGCTCTACCCACTAAGCTGATCCCTCCCCTGTCCTCTGCTGTACGCCACCTGTCGGCAGGAGCAGTATGGTCCTGTGGGACAGCGTCTCTGGCCTGCACGTTTCAGACACCTTGGGCTTCTTCCCCTGCTCAGCCGGGCCCGGGAGCACCATGCCCTGGGGGAAACAGTTAGCTCACGTCAGCCCTGATCATGTGTGAGCCATGGTGAGGTGCTGCCGACGTTTCTCTGAAGATCAGCCGTACTTACCAGCCCCATCATCTGGGAGAGGGAGGTCACGGTGTCCAGCTTCCTCTTCCGCTGTGCGTTGTGGGTGGCCAGAGTTCTCAGGGAGATCTCACTGTCCAACTGGGGGGCCCTGGAACCAGGGAGGGAGAAGGGGGTTAGACACACTGTGAACCTGGGGCATAGGTTTGTTTGTTTATATGTGGGTGAGATAGCTTTTCTTAATAACTGAGGATGCGGCCGTTAAATGTATTTTTTTTAATAAAAAGTGATGGGGACAGATTTGCCGTTTTCAAAAAGTTTAAATATAATAAAACCTACGCCCCTGCTGTAAACACGTAATGGAAGCATTAAAATACTGAACGCGTGTGTGTGTGTGTGTGAAGACAAAGTCTTACCTCTGGGTTTTGGTGACAAGATGAAGATGTTCTGTTGTCTCTGGGGGTGGGGGTAAGGGGGGTGCAGGGGAGGCGGTGCGACTGGGAGCGCTGAAGGGAGAGCCGGGGTAGCTGACCTCGTGAGCCAGGCTCAGAGGGGAACCCTCCAGATGCTGGGAGGGGCTGCAGGACAGGGGCTCATCTGGGGACAGGGTGCGCAGCTGGAAGTCATCATCCATGGGGATGTAGGGGGCCAGCATCTCCAGATCCAGGTCATCCATGGCCTGGCGAAGGAGAGGAACATCCAAAAGGTCAGACTGACTTTCCTCTCTCCGTCAGGGGCTTGTGGGCGTGCGTTCATCTGAATATTTACCTGCGCGGTAAAAGGAGTCTTGGGCTCCGTGTCGATGGCGAACAGCTTCCCCACCAGGTCGAGCTTAAACGCAGAGTTGATATCGGAGTCCATGGAGAAGCAGAAGTCCAGCGGGCTGTCGGGCTGGGGAGAAGAACCACACGTCAGACCTGCGGGGCCGAGAAGATCCAGGGAAGAACCACCGTTTCCAGATCATTCTGAAAGCACCGTCCTTCTCACCTCTGCGGGGCTGCGTTCCAAGCTGTTGCTGCCTGGCGAGCTGGAGGTCTCTGGAGCAGAGGACACTGGGAAGGGGAAGTCCTCCTGCCTGGGGACCACTAAGGAGGGGGGAGAGAGGGGCTCGCTGGGGCGCAGAGGGGACAGGGCCAGCTTCTCACTGGTGGAGGGCAGCATCACATCGTTGTAGAGGGGAACCTCCTGCAGATGGATGTCTGAGTTTGCAGGGCAGTAAGGAAGGGGTCAGAACCAGGGGTGAGTTAGGACCAGCTAGGATATCAATGAACAGAGAAACAGATGTTTATAGTTTTTTTTACAAATTGATTTAGCAGATGCCTTTATCCCAAAGCGACATACAGGTGGGGTATTCAAACCTGCAACCTCTTAACCCTGAAGCCAAATGCTCTAACAACTGAGCTGTCCCTATGTTTGACTTCCCCTGGTGAGGATGGGGTGTGTGAGTGTGCAGTACTGACCGGGGCAGCTGAAGTCCAGGTGGATGATGGCATCTCCAGCAGCCGGGGCCAGCTGGGTCAGGGCCTCAGGCTTCCCCTTCAGCCTGTCGTACAGGCTGGTCAGGGACGAGGGCTCCACAGTCTGGGTGAACATCTTGATCACGTCCAGCTCAGGGCTTTTGGGCTCCTCCAGAGACACATCTGTCTGGCTGCTGCTCTCTTCCTCCTCCTCCTCCTCCACCACCACCTCCTCCTCCTCCTCCTCGACAGCTGTCTCCTCCTCCTCCTCCACCTCCTTCTCCTGAACGAGCTCCTGCTTCACAGGCCTGACGGCGCCTGTCTGCTCCAAAGACAAAATCAGCTGCTCCTCTTGGATGCCACTGCGGGTGATAAAGGCACATCAGCACCCAGACCAGCTCTTACACACACTCTGTTCCCACGCACAGGTAATCATTTTCATCTCAGACGCTTTTCCACCACACGGTACCGGCTAAACTCTATGAAAAATAAAACATGGTTGTAAAATGTTTTTTGTACATTATCATTATTTTAATTTGTTTGCATCTATTAGCAATGTATCCTAGGCTGCTATAAAGTAGCAAGTCTCTTTAAAAAAAAATCTCGGATTTGTGCAGGATGTCCGCTGGTCCTACTGTAAGCATGAAAACCCAGGCTGTGATCCCTGACTGTACCTGAGAACAAAGTTGACACAGACCACACACTGTGGCTGGGAGTTCTTGCTGCTGTAGATGACTGTGGCCTGTGTCTCCACCCACACAAAGCCTCCTTTCTTGGCCAGCATGCGATACTGGCCTGTGATGACCTGGCCCTTAGCAAACACTGGAGGCAGAGCAGAGAGCTGTCAGACTTCCTACCTCAATGGTCGTCCTGAAACCTAGAATGTTATTAAAGGGGCCTGTGTTGGTGTTAGGGTGCAGTAGGACAGGCTTACAGTTGTGGTGGGTCTTGGTGAGATGGTCTGAGTCCAGGGCGTGATAGTATTCGTACACTGAGCGGTTTAACAGGTCCTCGGGATCGTAGCCCATCAGCTCTGTGATCCTGGAGGGCAGACAACAGATTGCGTAAAATGGCAGCTTGACGTTAGTCACCTGCTGTTCCCCAGAGTGACCACTAGGTGGCTCTCGGGTGCAATATTCTGGGAGTTGAATATCACCTTTGTACCATTCATTATTTGCATACGTTTGCATCATTTCCTTACTACAGTGGAAGCAACACACACAACCCGGCATCTAAAAGGAGACTCGTAAAAAGGTATTTTTAAACAAACTAATTGAAGCATATGGGGGTTGGGTTAGTGTTACCTCTCGTCACAGTAGGTGAACTTCATGTCGAGAGTGTGGCGGCTCAGGAAGGTCTTGGTGTCCAGTGGGACCTCGATGTTGGAGGGGTGGGGGATGGGGTCGCAGATGAGCACCAGGAAGGGCACAGGGGGCTCCTTGTGCCCACACGAGCCCTGCTCCGCTGGGGTCTCGTACAGCTTCACGTGGCCTGAGCAGTGGAGCAC
Organism: Osmerus mordax; assembly: GCF_038355195.1. Taxonomy (NCBI): domain Eukaryota; kingdom Metazoa; phylum Chordata; class Actinopteri; order Osmeriformes; family Osmeridae; genus Osmerus; species Osmerus mordax. Next base: position 2,996,368 of record NC_090058.1, on the reverse strand, counting down.
CTGGAGGAGAGAGGACCGGCGGGGGGGAACACAGCTCTCTAAGTACGACGTAGCGTCAGCATGTAAACGTTTTCACAAAGCCAGTTTGAGCCACAGGATACGATCCAATTCCACAAAGGTCTTTAGTAAGAAAACTGCTACTCTGATTCTGCTCCTGGTCAGAATGTTCATGAGTGTTTTACTCTTTAGTTAATAATTGTGTGTTTTGGGGTTTTCGGGGCAGTATTTAAACTCACCTTCCATGTTGCCGATTTGACATTGACAGTGCGCCCCCTGCTGGTGAGGGTGCATTTCATGCGCAGGAAAAAGCTGCGCTCAGTGGTTTGTTCCTTGGACTTTTTAGAAGATGCTGTGGAGGGAAGAGGACAGAATGAGGAGGAGCTGAGATAAGGTGAGAGAGAGATAGAGAGGGGGTTTCTAAAATATGTAGCGCCTTGTTGAGACCTGACTTTGTTGAGTCCTGCTTAAGTGGCAGTACCAGTTATGCAGAGCAAAGACTAAGACAGAAAACACTACAAGCTTGACTGATTCTGGCAGCACTAAAAATGTAAACAGTTTGGTTCCCGGCAGTGCTTATGTGGAACGTTAGGGATGGGTTCTAGTTTTCCGTTGCGTGTTTCCGTCACCTGTTCGATGAACCAGCATTTCCCTCAGCTCCTCCTGGTCACATGGGTGTGTGTAGTCAAACACACTGTGTCCCGTCACGTCAAACTGCAACAGACCAGAGAAGGAGACCACAGTGACCACCACGCACCCCCAGCATGAGCCTCTCTCTCTGGGCCGGTGAGTGTCGGCGTATGGCCTGTCGTGGAGCGGTTCTCTCCCCCAAGCTCGGCTACTCAGACTCACGGTGGAGGGCAGTACAGTACCTGTGCCAGGCCCAGGCACCTGTTGACACTGTCGGAGAGATAGATCATGTCTCCGTCGTCCGACAGCACCATGAGGAAGCCGTCCAGAGCCTTCAGGTAGGAGCCGTTCAGCTGGCAGTCCAGCTCTGACTCCTCCACTTCAGCCGGTTCGACTGTGGAGGGGAGGGAGGGAGGTTGGTGGAGGTGAGGAAGGAGGGGGGTAGAGGTGAGGAAGGAGGGGGGTATATGTGAGGAAGGACGGGGGTAGAGGTGAGGAAGGAGGTGAGGATGGAGGGGAGTGGAGGGGTAAAGGAGCCAAAGGAATGGAAAACCAGACAATAGAAGATTTGTTTTTAAATGTTCATGCTAGAAATCTAGAGCAGAGGATTGCAATTCACCGTGCAGCTTTAAGCACATACATGTTGGGCAGGGCACTGCGACACAAACAAGAGTATAGCCACAGGCAAGAGATCCATATTCTCTAGCCTCCACGTTTAGTTATAGATCTGTCGGAGCTGCTGGCCCAATGTGTCCAACACACACCACAACCACCACAGCACACCCTCCACTCCATCTCCCCACCACCTCACACTGTCCCTGTCCCCCCGTCCCAGGCTACTCCCCCCCCCCCCCCCCGTCCCAGGCTACTCCCCCCCCTGTCCCAGGCTACTTCCCCCTGCCCCAGGCTACCCCCCCTGTCCCAGGCTACTCCCCCCTGCCCCAGGCTACCCCCCCCTGTCCCAGGCTACTCCCCCCTGTCCCAGGCTACCCCCCCCTGTCCCAGGCTACTCCCCCCTGTCCCAGGCTACTCCCCCCTGTCCCAGGCTACTCCCCCCCCTGTCCCAGGCTACTCCCCCCCCCCTGTCCCAGGCTACTCCCCCCTGTCCCAGGCTACCCCCCCCCCTGTCCCAGGCTACTCCCCCCTGTCCCAGGCTACCCCCCCCCTGTCCCAGGCTACCCCCCCCTGTCCCAGGCTACTTCCCCCTGCCCCAGGCTACCCCCACTGCCCCAGGCTACCCCCCCCCCCCCCGTCCCAGGCTACTTCCCCCTGCCCCCCCTGTCCCAGGCTACTGACCTGTGTTGAGCATCTTCCTCATGCGCAGGTAGCTGATGGTGAGCCTCATGATGGAGGCCTTGTCCAGATTGGAGCTGACGCTGTGAGGCAGGGGCAGCTCCTGGGCCAGCTCGTAGAACACCTCCGACTCCTTCCCCCGGCGGCATCGCGCCGCGTCGCGAGACTTCTCCTTCCTGCGCTCGGAGCTCACCCTGCAGGAGACAGGAGGTCGGTCAGACGGGGTCTGGTCCCAGAGCTGGTCTTCAGACCCAGAGACACACACCAGCATCCTGCCCCGCCGTGTCTGTAGTCTGGTCTATAGCGCTCTGCCGAGGGAAGACTGAGCAGGACTGCACGGGGGAGGAGGTCTGACTGGAACACACAAGGAGCCAACCGCCCTGCCACATCAAACTCATTAACATAAATAGCCTGGGTCTTTGCTCTTATTGGCTGCCGACCAGATGAAGTGCAGTAAACCCCCTTGACGTGATTGGCTGGAGAAGGGAGGCTTGGACCTGTGATGGGATTCCAGTCTGCCTGCCTGCTTGGTGCTCAGCCAAGCTTTTCCACCAATCATTCTGACATTTACTGCCCAGGCTCCCAGCCAGCAGTCTGCTGGGAAGAGGCATTGGCGGAACACACGTACAAGTCCCCTTCTGGAACACTTTCATAATTAAGAGCACTGGTCACTAGGTTTTTTATTGAAAACCTAATTGTCTCCATTCTCAAGCACGATCCAGTCGTCATTAGATAAGCCAAGGCATGTAACAAGACAATTGCCCCCCCAAGGTAAGTACCGATTATAAATTTGGGATGTACCGATATGTCGTCCGTCAAATGGCATTTTCATGGTTTTGGACGAAAGAGAAAACAAGCCGAAAATATATGCTGCCCCAAAGTGCTCAGATTTCTCCTTCGATCTAGCCTTTATCAAGAGACCTGAAGTTATAATAGTTTTAGGTTGGATATTCGACAGATACTCCACATTAGTTTCCTTAGGTCCGCTACCAGCCGTTAAGGAACATCAACAAAGTGACTAATTATTTTTATTAAAATGTCAATAGCTCTTTATTAATTAGTCTTAAAACTTTCAAAACTGGTTCTAGCTAACCCAACAACAATTAAACTTGTTGTACACCCTTTGGTCATCTAATTTGTAATCTGCAGCGCTGGTTCAGCAGGGAGTATGTGCCGATTAAAAAGTTATATATTAATACAATTTGGCCTATCTAAAAAAATAATAAACTATATAACTAAAAATGTTTTTCCGTTTTCAGCCATGTGTATCCTACATTTTTGGTTTCGTCCCAGAATTTTCATTTGGGTGCATCATTAGTTAGAACTGCTAAATACAAAAATCCTTTGGTACAAAGAAAAGAAGGTTGAAAGGACACATTCATTGGAACATTCATCCAACACAAAGACTTGGATCCAACCCCGTACATTCAGCGTGTTCATCGCCCAATTCAAGCCTTTTAATTCTGATACTTGTATTTTAGTGGATATTATTTTTTATATGGAGGTGGCACAAGAAGCAGTGATTTTGCCATTACCGGACCAACAACCCTACTAACTTCTCATAAGATAGTGAAGCTGTATGACATTCTATATCGCACAACAGTGCACTATGAAAACAAAGATGCCATTATGTAAGCTTTCTAAACACAATCAACTGAACTCATTGCCATTGATCTGTTCTACAGTTACAACAAAGCCTGGCCCCACCAAGGAACTTCACTAGAAAACTGCATTTGGTTCATGTTAATTCGATGAACTTTGATGTACTGTACTGACCTACCTACGCTCCAGCAATGTAATTATCAAAGGCTCTTTTGCTGTTGGAAGGACAAGCCATCTAAACATGTCCTCTCGAAAAAAAATCAGGCACAAAAGATCGATTCTCAAAACCAACAGACATTTAACAGCTCCAAAGCCTGACAGACAGAGAGCCACTAAGTCATATAGTCACTCTATCACGATGACAGACAGCCAGTGCCACTGGCTTAGTGGTGCCCAAATATTTACACTATCTTCTGTCAGGCTGAGCAGACCACATGAACGAGGGTCTCTCCAGGGTGTCTGATGACCCTTACGTAACCACTTCTGAATACCATCAACAGCACACTTCCCAACCTGAAAACACTCCAGTGGCATATATAACCACCCAGCCTCTACAAACCCTCTGATGAACATCAGGGATGAACCAAAGTCTCACTCGTGCATGCTGAGATTAGTCATTAGGTTAGTGAGACTCACCCCCCCCCCCCTCCTACTTTATATTTAAATTCTACATTCATCACTAAAGTGATTTCCTACCTTCACTCAGTGTCTCACAGTGTCGAGTCTGCGTAGAGCAGCTGCATCAGACTGGAAAGTCCTACATCCGTTCTAGTGCTGCGTGTCTCCCAACAACTTTCTTCACTTTCAGTAAAAGTTACAAGGTGAAATGTGTCGATTGTACATTTCTTTCTACCTTCAAGGTCATTTCAAAGAGAACAAAACTGACCCCTGTCCTCCAAAGGCCATCAAACAGAGGACATACACTCTGGTACAAAACATGGGAAAAGCTTGCTACTAGCATTTTACATTTCTTCATTTTGGCTTGAAGGCCTAGCACAGGGGTTGTGTTCTCAAACCCCCATGTTCTCAAAATGCATGCAATTCATTATATATGTAAATTATTTTTCTTTAAAATTCACTCCACGCCAATATGTGAACTTAAGTAGAAGAATTCTTAAGAAAAATAATTTGTGTGTAATCTCATTCCTTGAATGAATTACTAAATTACTAATTAAGGTAAGCCTGCTTTCTCCTGTAAGTATTTCAGTGGGTTTTGTTGCTGTGTTTTCTGAGACAGTAAACATTACCCAGCCTCCTGTGTTACATAACTCGTTTCAGTCAGTAAATTGCCCCAGTGAACAGTAATGTACTGTTTGAACAACAAGCAGTATAAAAAACATTGACCTAAAAGTGACACATTTAGTCATTTAGCAGACGCTCTTATCCAGAGCGGAGACACACTTCATATCACTTTCTCTATTATATGAACAATTATATAACATATTGTTACATTTTGAATTAATTCTGCATTAAAATGCTACTATTGAAAGTAGTCAAAATGGCATACTCAACCTAGAACACAAGTAAAGACTTGTACTCAAGAAGAGTAAAGTAAACAACAAACAAATCAGGTAGTGAGTGACAAGGTCACCCACTGACTGCCTAATGTAGCTGTAAGCTACAGCTTGCTACATCATTACATGGTATATTGTGAAGTCTGAGTGAGGCCAGTTAACTTGAAAATCCAGATGATAATTGACGAAATCACCTTCATACAAAGTCCTGTAAAACAATGTAAATAGTTGTAGAAGTGTGCATTTGTGTGGGCCAGGGCTGTAATGTTCTTATGGTGTATGTGTGTTGAGTAGCACATTGATGACACTTTGTCATATTCATGCTTTTTGAGGGAAATAGTTAAACTGAAGACATACTTTGTTCACGTAACTGAAATGCAACTAAATGACTTATCAATGTGTTTATTTTCAAGCAAAAGTTACATTGTGACTCTGGGAACACATTTCCTGTGGCTTCGGTGAGAAGCGACTTGGTGTTGTGTAGGTGTTAAATTTACTGTTAGGTTTGATCGGAGATGGTACTTTGAAAAGTTTTGAGAAGCACTGGTATAGCTTTTTCAACACATGGTTGATAACATCTCTATAAACTAGACGATGTTAAATATTAATGGACTTATATGGATCTATGTGTCTGAAATAAAGATAAGGTTACATTGGAATCCATCGATTCCATTTAAGTTCGGCTTTTCCTGAACTCGGAAGTTATTTCAGCATTACAAAAAATACACTGACATTACTGCATTCAACATTTTGCAAACATGCAGTTATTTTCGAACTTCATAGAAGAAAAATATATTATAAAAAAAGTGCTGATTTCCCACCAAACTTGTTTCCCATTAGTTAACCCCTTGAGGCTTGTGAATGGCCCCGTTCTGTTAAAAACACAAATGCGAATCGCCTTCAAATTCCTATTCATAACTATCTTCCTTCGACACAAAGTAACGTCTTGCATTAAGACCTGTCAGTGTAAACAACATTGCCGAGAGTCTCCACGTCACACACCAAACGCAATGCAATGATACCGGACAAAATATTATAACCGCGTGGCCATCATACTTTTTTACACATTACTGGCTAGATCAATTAAATACCGCGTCACTATGTGAACAATAAAAAAGAAAAACGATGCTACTACAGTATAGCAGTGGTAAGAGATAGCTAGACTAACTGCGTTGGCTAATATTATAGTATTTAGCTAAGAGACTAAGAGCTAGCTAGCAGAGAACAGCATGTCGAACAGCCTGCCAAATGATTGTAAAGTATAAATACAAATACAAATATTATTAAATAATCAGGTTAGCTACCGTGATATAACGTCCACAAGGCTAGATAGCAGGCTAGCTACCAACAAAATCACCCTACCTTTTCTTTTCGGGGACAATTCCTGTGTCCATTTCAGGAGGAAGAACCTCTGTGAAGCCTCCTAAAAGCTGTCCTCCGCTCGCCGAAAGATAACCAAAATCCCACGTTTAAATGTGACAAATTCTTCGAATACTCAATGTGTAATCACATAAGACTCTTTCATCAATGTATTTCAGGAGATATCACGCGTCCATCGAAAGTGTGAGTAGAATCGATTTATTTCCTTTGAAAGTCTGCAGAGTGCCACAGTGTAGAGGTTAGCCTACTTGACGAAACAATGTTCTAGCAAGCTAGCAGATTAGCTATCCCCTCCCACTGCCTCCTCATGAACGAGCAATCACATGTCTTCTGGACGGGGACGGGCTTTTAGTTTGACTTCAAGCCTAACTGTAACTGTACACAGCATTACTTTTAAATTTAAACAAGTATTTCCCATCCATTTGATCCATTGTTCAATATTCCTGCTTTACTAACAACAAATACTATTATAAGGAAAATGTCAGTGTAGATTGCCCTTTCCTGGAATATGCTCCCTTTTTGATATAGGCCGATATTCAGTCTTTTGTTTTCATAAAGTTGTGTGCTTTTGGTAAACCATGATTTCATGATCTTTGGTGGTACCAGTTTGTACCAACAAACTGGTTAGGGCCTGTCCAGTCAGTCTGACCACAGTGGAAATAGAGCATTATACATTGGAACAACTTCTTTCTGTGATTCAACATTGGAAAATGATTTTAGATTTCCAAAGGATTTATAACTCTTCAATGGGTTTTTATACAGCCTCATTTTAATCTTTGGTAAATACTGTTGTGTTTGTCTTTCTAAAATGCTGGCTGGGGGGGAGGGCACAACCACAGTGAGAGAAAAGTGGCCAGCTCTGGATGACCGCCAGAAATCATCAGAGCAGAATAATGAGTTGTTTTGGGGAAAAAATATTAATCTATTGTCTCTGAGCTGTAGGGGAGACATGACTAGGTAAACAAAGACAGAAAAGTCAAAGTCAAGTTGTAAGCCAATGTCCTGTGCTTACATTGCACAAGGCTTCCATGTTGGTTAAAGCAAGATTAAACCGGATTAGTACACTGCTCTAATGCCCAAAGATCAGCGCACCTATTTAAACTCTGAACTGCCTTTTAAGTAGACCTGAACCAATGACTATTGCACATTGTGTCCCATTTTAGATTCACACATACTGTATATTCATTTTAGGTCATTAATGTCAACTAGAAATTACACATCATAGTAAATAGAGGACTTAGAGGAGACTTAGAATTCCTGTCTAACTGTTTCCATATGATTACAGTGTATTGTTGCAGTCAAGGTTGTGGACAGGTCCAGGGCATATAGGGTTAGGGTTATATTTAGGGCATATGGCGTTAGGATCATATTCAGGTTATTTGGGGTTAGGGTTATATTCAGGGAATTTGGGGTTAGGGTTATATTCAGGGCATATAGGGTTAGGGTTATATTCAGGGCATATTCGCCACATCTACCTGAGGTATTGATTCTTTACCCAGTTGCTCATTGTCGGCATACTTGGCAAAGCCCGGAGGCGCTTACAACAAGTTGTAATATCGTCTTTCTGTAACTTCCGGAGTACATCAAGAAGCTCTGTCGCTGACGCTGTGTGGTTTCCTGTTTATTCCCTTCTCACCCGTGACGACAGCAAGAAGACTTGATGGCTCCAGCAGATTCAACAGCGTTCTCTCTGAATAGCAGTGTCTAGTTTGTGTTTCCCAAATAAGGTGAAGGTCATGGTCTGCACTGGAATTAATTTGTAACGACTATGGTCTCCTGACAGCCACCTGACTACTGGCTGAGCGGTTAGGGAATCAGGATAGTAATCAGAAGGTTGCTGGTTCGATTCCCCGCTGAGCAAATGACGTTGTGTCCTTGGGCAAGGCACTTCACCCTACTTGCCTCGAGGAAAATACCCCTGTACTTAATGTAAGTCGCTCTGGATAAGACCGTCTGCTAAATGACTAAAATGTAAATGTAAAATGTCTCACGTCCTTGACAAAGCCTCTCGACTGCAACACCCAGCTTACCTAGGCATCATTTTAAGTTGTTCCTCAACATTTGGTGTTTATTTGTATGCAAGGGCAAAACCAGATACAGCCTTTTCCTGAGAATGATGCAAGATACAACTCTTTGTTATTTCTCAATTTCTTGACTCAGTTCGATTGAAATGGTGCGTCATACCATCTTATGGTTTGTCAGCTTGGTCATAAATCCCTCATATGAAACCAGAGAAAAATGTCATTTTCTAGATTAAATAAGTATAAAATGAACAAATTCCGTGATAAAATGCTAAGCAAAGCAGACATTTTCTATAAGTGTGTGTATTGTTGATCTTTAGAGAAGAGTGACAGTCACATCACTGAGAAACAATTTCACAAACACACTCTCTTTCTCTCTCTGCAGTGTTTCCAGGACTCGAACCAACAGCTCAACATTTCTGGTAAATACTGGTAGTACTCACTATGAGAACCCTCATTCAGACACTCTTTGTGTTGACTTAACAATAACATTGCAGCCACACTATACTCAGCCACAATCAAATAACTCACGCAAAACATTTCAAAACGCATTTTCAAAAAGTGCTTATATTCATTCCAAAGTTCCTAAAAGCTTAATCATATTGGGTGCATGAAAAGCGATGACTGCTTCTCCATGCAGTTGTAACAGTCTGTAAAAACACTGACCCTCTGAGGAAAACGCATCCTGTTTAAGTGGAAACAGGGAAGGGAATAACTAAATTAGATGATCCTCTTTGTCATCTCTCCAACTAGTCTGGGGAGGTGTAGGGATTCAGTTGCCTGTTGGCTATGCCAACCTGTTCATTTTAAATGTCCATGCTGGGTGTACTTGTCTGATACGCTCCATTTACAGACACTATGAAGTCCTGAAGTCAGTGAACAATTCTCATACGGTGGAATACCCATTCTTCATCAGAGCGGCAGGTGTTGCTGTTTTATGTTCTTAGTCCATATCATTTCCATCCCCAGTCATTTGTCTCTGAGATGGGCAGGAGTCACTCAAAACAGACGTAAAGACAGAGAAAGTTAGCTGGAGGTCAGATAAAGGTCACATGGGCCATAGCAGGAAAAAGGGCTCTGGCAGGGGAGGACGCCAGTGGGGTTCACGTCACACAGAGAACCCCCTAGTCTTCCAGCATCTCCGGAGAGGTGAAGGAAAAGTCCTGGAAATCTTCCTGATTGTTGGAGGGTATGAGGGGGTCGTCGATGGGAGTAAGGGTGGGCTCCTCCTGGGTGAAGTCTGGGTCAAAGTTGTTGACATCTTCAGATGTTTTCTGGAAGAAGACACAATGGGTTTACAAACAACATCCTCCACAGAAGCTTCTCTTCCTATACGTCCTAGCCCGTGGGTCATAATCCGCATATTTACATTTAGTCATTTAGCAGACGCTCTTCTCCAGAGCGACTTACAGTAATTACAGGGACATTCCCCCCGAGGCAAGTAGGGTAAAGTGCCTTGCCCAAGGACACAACGTCATATGCACGGCCGGGAATCGAACCGGCAACCTTCTGATTAATAGCCCGACTCCCTAACCGCTCAGCCATCTGACTCCCTATTCCAGGCATATTCCAGATGAGGGTTACTCACGATCCGGGGTTTGAATGGGGGTTCCAGCTCTCTGCGGTTCAGCTTCTCCCAGTCAATGTCGCTGAAGAAGGTGTGGGAAGTCACAGCGTTCTCTCCTCCCTCTGCGGCCACGCAGCCCAAACGCCGGGCAGGGTTCTTGGTCAGGAACTGAAGAGACAGCAAAAGTATCAGATTAATACCAAGATTTATACCACGCATAACTAATGTATCCTTAGAAGGTTTATATTGTATCATTCTGCTGACACTCATGAGAGATGTGGTATTGGCTGGTTGGTTGGCCTGGATGGTACATCCCACATGTGTTAACGCCAAAAAAGCAAAGCTAGGGTATTATTTGGTTGCTATGGGTGTGTGGATGTCAAACGATAAAAGGGAGGTAGGCAATGCGAGTCAGAAAAACAAATACACCATTTCCCAGACTGAAATCGTGAACATTTTTCTCTCAGATCAATACACAATGTTGGCAAGTGAGAAAGGCCTGAACGTTAAGCCAAAACAAAATTAAAACCTGTGACTCCAGACTACCTGGAGGGTGATTCCAGGGAGACAAATGAATGTGTGTCGTACTGCTTTCTCTTAGCTGAGCAGTCTGAACATGCCTTTAGGCTCCCACTGACATTCAGTCAGCAATAACAAATTACAGGGTCCCTTTTTCAGGATAAATTAGGCCAGATTCAGCAGCCAGTCCACCTTCAGATTAAACATCAAGCTTATTGAGGTCAAAGCAACGCCATTACACTTTGCTGTGAATCGTGTTGTGGTTTTCTAATCAAAGAGAAAACAGAGAAAGAAGCCAAGAGATGGTCAATAGCAAAGAGAAGTGAAAGGCAGTGTAATGTTGTTGAGAAGGACTGTCAAATTTGCTGAATAAACTCAACATCCTGATAGTAATGAATGAAGGTTTGACAATAAAACAACCCTCTACAATGCGAGTTAAACACTCACATATGCGACCAAATTTCACGCTATGCGAATAAAAAGTATCTTTTAATTAGGCAAATAATAAGTTTAGCGCAGATTTCAATGACACACCTCCGTTTGACTGAGAGCGCCCTCTGTCCAGTATTGCCGGTGGGGGGGGTGTTGGGGTGCTAGTCAACAGAAGTACAATTAGTTGTTTTTCTGCTGTTCTTGAACGAAAACAGAGATTTCCAAAGTAACAGAAAGCCGTCAGATTTGTCGTCAGATAAGATTTTTTGGTCGCTGAAGGTAAAATGTCGCTTTCTCAAGGTAAAATTGCTAGGTTCGCAAAATGTAGCTATCCTGCCTTAAATATGCAGGACACCCACAGAAAAAGGGTCATCCAGTTCATGAGGCAAGAGAGAGATCCACTATATAATTTCCTCTACCTCTCCCGACCACAAAGCTGAAACGTGGCAGTCCTGCTTGAGTTGACATCATCTTTCTTTCCATGATTCCATTCAGGCCTTGCCACCTAGTCTGGCAGGCTTGAGGTTGTAACGGTAGTGGTCAGGGGTCAGGTGGCTGAGCGGTGAGGGAATCGGGCTAGTAATCCGAAGGTCGCCAGTTCGATTCCCGGTCAAGCCAACTGACGTTGTGTCCTTGGGCAAGGCACTTCACCCTACTTGCCTCGGGGGAATGTCCCTGTACTTACTGTAAGTCGCTCTGGATAAGAGCGTCTGCTAAATGACTAAATGTAAATGTAACGGTGAAACAAGACACAGCAACAGCCTCACTATGTCACACACACATGCAAAGCAGTCACACACAGTAATTTGCTTATCAAAGAGGCTGTCTACCTGGACAGCACCGTGCCAACCATAAAACAATTCATATCAACCGAAGAACAAGTGACTATGAACGAATACTGAATGAATCTAATGTACATCAGGTTTTCTGTGGAGAAGCAGTATCTCTGCATGAATATGTAAACAATGCAACATGTTAAACCCACAATGCAACATGTTAAACCCACAATGCAACATGATAAACCTTTTCCACACGAGAGTTTTGGGATGTAACATCATCACAGTCATTACGTAACAACCTAGAATCAAACCAAGGGTTTAACCCTGACCTATGTTTCCTGAGAACATGTGAGAGTGACAATACTGTGTGGGGGGGGGGGGGAGGAGTCTGTATTTATAGCCTCTTCTGTGACTCGAGCTGGTCAGCAGAGCATGTCTTAAAATAGTTATGTAAGAGCACAGGCCCAACAGCTGTCTGACCGAGCTCTGTACATCTGCCAGTCACTGCATGCACACGACACAGCCTGCGATTTGCTATCCTGCTTAGCAACACCGAACTCCCCTCTCTCCTGTATGTGCTGTATCTGCTGTACATCCTAATGCCACCAGTTCATTGTAGTACAGCATGTAATGGCAGTGGTTGGTGGCTAGTAGTACTTGCATGGGAACAAACCACTTAGTTGACCCATCTCATCCTGAAATGCAGATGTATGCTGGTAAGAACAGTTGAACAGAAGCTGGCTGACGCTCGGAAATGCTTATGTAACATGCGCCGTGATGTTTATTCTAATCCCAATCTTACAAAACAACCTGTGAAAACCCCCAGAAGGAATTTACACACGATAAAAAGTCAAAGACCGTGGAACATGGAATGATCTTTAAACCTTCTTGTTTTGTACTGGTTCGTGTTACTTTATGGTGCGTTATCTAGGACTTAGTATAAACTTCAGACAGACTCAATATAGTGGATGGACTCACAGCTTTCAGGATGTTCACGGCATCGACACTCAGCCAAGATGCATAGATGATCTCTTCATTCAGGATGGACTCAAACAGGTCGTCCTCGTTCTCTGCCTCGAAGGGGGCGTGGCCTGACAACATCTCGTAGAGGAGCACGCCGAGAGCCCACCAGTCAACGGACGGCCCGTACAGCAACTCCTGAAGGATCTGAGAATTCACAATTTATATCAAATGACACATTTCCCTTTGAAGCAGTGATCTTATGTTAGCTCACAGCGGATACTGGATCTGTATTTTGGCACTGTCCACAGAACTCCAAGCCCAATTGGTCAGGCTGTTGATTTAGCTGTTCAACAGTGGGCTAGACTGAGTTGCCCACTGTTGCCATGACTATATTCAGAAATGTGCAAGCACGCACATTTAGAAGAGAACCTAAAATATGTAATTTACTTGACAAAGAAGACCTGTCTGTGTGTGTGCTGTAAAAAAGGTTCACAGACATCCTCACAGAGTCAGATGGGACTCTGCAAACAGAGCTCAAACAAGATGGCTGCTGGCCAGATCAACATAGGTATGCTACTCTGAGAGAGTCTGGAGTAATGAGCTGTGATCACGGTGTTTGTAGAGGTGGCGTGATACTTCAGAATGTGAACTCATTTGACCCATCATCAACTCACTAAAGGACGGGTCTTCCTTAATGTTTCTGAGGTAAAATGTCATCTTGGAGCACAGAGGCTTAATTGTGGGATAACTGGCAGTTGGATGAGATCGATTACAATTCTATGGCATAACAAAAACATTAGTATTTCTCTCACCTCTGGAGCTATGTAATCAGGTGTGCCACAGAATGTTCCCGTAGCCAAACCGTCAAGCATGCCCTCTTTGCACATGCCAAAATCTGCCAGTTTACAGTGTCCATCTTTATCAAGGAGCACATTGTCCAGCTTTAGATCTCTGGGGGAGAGAACACACAAGTTAGACACACACACAGATGCTGTAAGCTTAACGAGGAGGAACCTATTGACCGCTAATGTCGCTAACATCAAGAGGAACTCGATTTTTTTATGAGTTCTGAGAATCGTTTCACAGGGGTGAGCAGAAGTACTTGCTTCACACCTTTCTTTTGTGGACAGATAATTCCTGTCTAGACAAAATGGCGACTACAACAGTCAACTGTTCTGTAGGGCCTAACCAAAGAGACTGACTGATCACTCGCAGCCCAGACCAGTCATATTCCCATAACTGAACTCAAGTAGAGAGGGACTGGGCTTGTGCAAAACAGTCAATATTTACCTGTCAAAAAAGGAAATTCATGGAAGATTTCAAGCCGACCCACTAACCAGATCTTAGTGTTAGAACTCTACAGCTCTGATCAATCTTGTAGTGGTAAGAATTTAGCAGTGTCACTAAGAAAACAAATATTTACAACAAGTTCATGTGAAAATTCAAAAATGAATTCCTGTGTTAGCAATCGGGCCCTTGTCAGTCTGGCTCACTAAGGCCGACATCTCCTCCATTCAGTCCCTCTGGTAATCAGACAGACAGATTACCCAGCCTTGTAAGTGCTTATCTAAGACTGGGGGACCAATACGGGATTACACGGTCACCAAGGTCATTCATGGGTGTGGTTGAAGCAACAGGGTAAAGGTGTGTCCTGCCAAGGAAAACTGTGTGGTGTTGAGACACAATACAAGTGATTGCATCACTGCAGGCAGACACAAGCATGCAGAAACAGACCAACACACAAGGCGGTTTGCTCTCTGCCAGTAAAATGACTAATAGTGACTAAGTTCCTCATTGTGCCTCTACTTTATATGGTAAGATATGCCAAGCTGAGTGAGACCGCTGTCCTAAGGTTCGATCAGGGTGGAACCCATGTCATGTGTATGAGTAATTCACATCATTTTGACACAAACATCAGAAAGGATTAAGGTAATTAGTCTTTACAGGTGAAAACATGGTGTTGTGTTTTTCCTTGTTTAAATTGATATGCTTTTTTCAGCTTATCTTCTTGATGGGACAGCTGGAGAGAGAGAGTGGTGTATCCAAGACAAGAAATGACCTCAGATGGATTCAAACCACATTCCTCTTATTGAGGTTTCATTGTGCTCAGGAGTTACCAAATACCCAGTTTTCACCAAGGGGATTTCGTCAGTCTTTTCCTGCCACAGCGATACTACGTCAACTGACCTGACAGAGGACTTTGATCTCTCAGAAGTAGGTCAGGGTGTGGTGAGACACCAGACACCTGGAAGCCTGTTCTCAACCTTCACAATGACTCTCGCCTAATTGGCAGGGCTGAGAGTAACATGAGAAGGAGCATTGATTAGTTGAGTTAAAACCTGTTGCATCCCAGCATCAGGTCATAAGTGGAAATAGGAGCTTCCTTTAAATGAGAAGGTGAAGCTCGGTTTGAGAACGTCCGGCTGCAGATCAAGAGATCGCAGGTTCAATGTTGCGTCGGTTAAATCGGGTGTGAATCTGCTAAATCAATAATAATTATTACTAAATGTAGTATAGGAAGTGCTGATAGAGAAACGGAGTTGTTGTTAAAATGGTGGCGAGTCTCCCCCCTCCCCTCGTAGAACTGTACTTTAACTCGAGTTCAAAGAGCACCGGACACAGATCAAGTTGTCAAATCAAATCAAATTTATTTGTATAGCCCTTTTTACACGCAAGCATGTCACAGAGGGCTTCACATACTCCCATAGAACTGCCCCTCAACCAACCTAAACCCTCTAGGAAGACAAGGTAAAACTCCCAGAAAAACTACCAACAGAAGAAAAAATGGAAGAAACCTTGGGAGGAGCAATTCAGAGAGGGATCCCCTCTCTGTTGTGAGAAAACTAGTACGTTACTACATAACCTACTTGGACTACATCTGTGGCCGCATGGTAAGTAGGTATACGGTCATCTCTACAGAGATTCGAGTCAAAGTTCAGGACTATTTCAGGACTGGAGTATGTTGGCCGTGACAGGCACTTGCGGTTGGCAGGCAGGCTGTGTATGTGGGGCTACCATGGAAGGCCTTTCTAATTATAACTCAACATTTACCCAGTCTCACATGATGCCCCTTTATCATTGTGGACTTTGGCAGAGATTTCAATGTGTTTTCCAGCACAGTCAGACAATAAGGGCACCGTACAAAGCACCACCAAGGGACCACACGTTCTCCCTCATCCTGCAGGACTCTGTCACCTTGGTATAGCTTGTAGGTACGAGTATGGGCATCCGACCATGGATAATGCAATGCATTCAACAGCAGAGTGGAGTGAAACCACACAGCCTGCTGTTCAGACCAGAAGGCAAGCTAGTGCTCTGCTGCATGTGGGCCCACCACAGTACATCCTTAGTACTCTCCTCTGAACTGTGCACAAGTCTAACATGTATGTGTGAGTGGTACCTGTAGATGATGCCCTTGCTGTGCAGGAACATCAGAGCGGAGGTTATCTCGGCGGTGTAGAAGCGAGCTCGGCCTTCCTCGAACTTCCTGGACTTCTGGATGTGGAACATGAGGTCCCCTCCGTTCACAAACTCCATCACGAAAAACAGGCGGTCCTAAAAAACACACACATGTACAGAACCCCCCGTTACCTTGTACCAGACACAGGAAGTGTGTGTGCGTGTTCGACAGGAACATTGTGCACTCTCACGCTGGCTCGCAGAGGACATGCTAACATCACTGCATCCAGGACACACAGGGGTGATGTCTAACATGTTGTTTATTACTCATAAATTCCAGGAGCACATATACCAGATTCATGTGCGACTGTCACTGCTGGGTACAGGCCTAAGTAGAAATACACACTTTCGATCCACAAATCACTTTTCTCATTACAGGTCCTAGAAAAATCATGTTCCAGAACATGGGTACAAAATACAATGGTCCAGCAGGACATGATGTACAGAACCTGGCCTTAAATCACAGATTAGGAGGTTTGCTTCGTTTACACTCGGTTCCAGAGAAGTGGCTTGGATTTATTTGGCCACACAATCTTACAATTTTGGCACGAGGAAAAGAAAAGCGTGAGAGAGTGGTGTGTGTGGTCTCAAGTTAGATCAGTTAGATCATATTGTTTACCCTGAGAATGACTCAGGAACAAACCTCCAGAAGGTAAACAGGCAGGGCTGTAGAGAAGCAGGAGTCGGAGTCAGGTGGCTGAGTGGTTAGGGAATCGGGCTAGTAATCTGAAGGTTGCTGGTTCGATTCCCGGCCGTGTAAAATGACGTTGTGTCCTTGGGCAAGGCACTTCACCCTACTTGCCTCGGGGGAATGTCCCTGTACTTACTGTAAGTCACTCTGGATAAGAGTGCCTGCTAAATGACTAAATGTAAATGTACCCTGAGAAAAAGGGTATGGGGGAGACACGGGGCGTTACAGGGACATGGTAGGGGAGAGACGGTGGAGGAAGAGCAGACAGTCTATATATGAAGTCTCATTCAACAGGGCTTTTGCTTTGATCCACTTTAACAGGCCAGTGGGAGGTCAAACTACTAAAGCCGATTAGTCTGTGGCCTGGGAAATAACTGTGACGTGAGACTCATTCACTCTGACTCACGCTCTCTAGCGTGCCATACGGGGAGCCTGAAATCATGGGCCTGCTGCCACCAACAGGACAGTGTGCGTATTGCAGCAGGGGGATCTGACATGGGAGCTGGGATTCTCAACGTGTGGATATGTGGCGTGTGTGAGGATGAGTAAATGCTAAACTGCATTTATCAAGCGCTTTTTTACCTGAACTCAAGTCAGGGACCAAACCACCGACCCTGCAATTAGTGGATGACCTTCTCAACCTCCTGACCCACACCCACCCCAAGTGTGTGTGTGTGTGTGAGTGTTACCGGGGTCTGGAAACAGCAGTGGAGCTGTGTGAGGTAGGGGTGGCAGCTGGCCAGGGTCAGCACCCTCTTCTCAGTCATGGTACACTCCACATCATCGTCCTGCAGGATGATGTCCTTCTTCAGCACCTTCACAGCAAACACCCGCTCCCCCCCGCACATCCGCGCCAGCATCACCTCCAGGAAGAACACACACAAGCAGATAAACACACACAGACACAAGTACACACAGACACACACACACACGTATTAGCCAACTGTTTAGGTCCAGATGAGTCGTCCCTGATCCTGGAGAGATAAGTCCCTTTGGGGACCAACCCTCAGCAAGCACACATGAATCTAATAATTAGCAGTTCGACGTGTCGAATCAGGTTAACTACAACAGAAGCCAGAGCAAAAACCTAGCAGGAGGTTGGAGGTTTGGGCCCCCTGGTTCAGATTATCCACAAGCCCTGGTCTGTGATGGGTGGGGTGTCTGGTGGGGTGTCTGGTGCCGTGTCTGGTTCGGTTTATGGTTCGGTTCATGGTTCGGTGTCTGGTTTGGCTCACCTTGCCGAAGCTGCCCTTGCCCAGCACCTGGAGGAACATGAAGTCGGAGATCCCCAGCCTCCTGGTGTGCTGCTGGGACTGGGTGCTCTCCCTCCTCACAGAGGAGGCCCGCGCCTGGTCGCCGCACGCACTGTTAGTCTGCAGACAGCCCAGCACAGGGAAGACTCAGAGCAGCTGTGTGTGGGGGTGTCTTAAAGGTGGGATGTGTGAACAATGTGTGTGGGTGTGTGTGTGTGTGGGGGTGATGGTGTGTGTGTGTGTGGGGGGGGTGATGGTGTGTGTGTGTGTGTGTGTGGGGGGGGGGTGATGGTGTGTGTGTGTGGGGGGGTGATGGTGTGTGTGTGTGTGGGTGTGTATGATGATGTGTGTGTGTGATGGTGTGTGTGAGATAGTGTATGTATATGATGATGTGTGTGTGTGTGATGGTGTGTGTGAGATAGTGTATGTATATGATGATGTGTGTGTGTGTGATGGTGTGTGTGAGATAGTGTATGTATATGATGATGTGTGTGTGTGTGTGATGGTGTGTGTGAGATAGTGTATGTATATGATGATGTGTGTGTGTGTGATGGTGTGTGTGAGATAGTGTATGTATATGATAATGTGTGTGTGTTGACGCGTCTTACTACCATGGAGTTGCGTTTGGACATCCCCCCGGCCTGCAGGCCCATCTCCGCCAGCTTGTTGGCCAGCTCCACACTGTTCACCCCACAGCTGGGCGCCACGTTGCCCTTGCAGCGGATGTGGACGTTCATCTTACAGACTTGAGAGAAACACAGATAGCGAGCCCTGCTTAGAGACGTACTGCAGAGTGCCCGTCCTGTGACAGAGCATGCGCCGAACACGACAAGACTTTAGACTTAATAATAAAAAATGAATAAAAGCGGTTCGTACTCTTGCAGTGCAGTCCCTGTTTGACCAGGCCCCACAACAGAGAACCACAGTGGTCACAGAAGGTGGGAGACTTGTAGTTGTGGATGTTGAACTTGTGAGGCACATTGATGCTGAAGCCTTGGTTGATGGTCTGGGTGTGAGAGAGGAAGAGAGCTGCCGTCAGCAACAGATGTGTTTAACACCCTGTAGCCAGCAGGGGGCGTCCACGATTCCACACGGAGCCTTTCAATGTCAAGAGGAACAGGTTGTTCTGACTTGTGTCAAAATGGTTAGTTCCTATTTCTCTTCAGTGATCACTTCATACTTCTGCGACAGTTATAAAACTGTAATTGCTTCAGTGCTGCATTCAGCAAGGAGCCTACATTTAGTAAACAGTAGCCTGCACACCAGTCTCTATACCCATGTGTATTTCAGTATCTACATTACATACTGTGTATATACATATACACATGTATATATATGTATATGTACAGGGCAAATGGAACACATAATTCTGCCTGGTTGAACACCTGGACACAAACAGGAACCCATACATGGTTCCTGTTGCTCTTGATACACATCTGTTTGTCCTGCATGTGTGACTATGCCCGTCTGACTAGACAGACAGCTGTCGCCACCGTTCAGAGAACACAACACTCCACAACGAACGACCTGCCCGTCTCCTCTAAAGTATCTGAAAAAGGCAGGGTTATGACGTAGTTGAAGTACTTTAAATTTGTATTGTCATTTGACTTGTTTTGAACAGTCTTTAACACTTCCGAATGGGAAATGCACTATAATAATACAAAAATTGCAGGCCTATATGTCGGAACAGAAATGTACAGTAGTGTTATGTTAAGTGTATGTCAGTGTAGGGTAAACACTGTTTGACGTCACAGTGCTCATGTCTAAGTGCTCTCACCGGTTCCTTGGCCGGCTTTTTCATCCGTGGACACTCTGTCACAACATGCTGGTGACAGCGCTTGTGCACCACACAGGTGCACACTGGAGAAGGAAAAGGACAAACATGAACAATCCTACAAACAAACATTCTTTCCATCGCCACTCCCTAGAGAGTGTGTGACTTGGGGTTGGGGTTGAGTGTGTTTGCAATGTGTCGACGGTAAGTGACTGTGAAATGGCGGCCAGGCTGAGGGAGATGGGAGAACACGTCTATTAGAGACAAGGCCAGGCTGAGGGAGAACACGTCTATTAGAGACAAGGCCAGGCTGAGGGAGAACACGTCTATTAGAGACAAGGCCAAGGTGTGAGAACGCTGCTCTGTCACTGTTGAGGTGGGGCTGCGACTTCCTGTCTGAACAGGGGCTTGTGGTCGCACAGTTTGACACGAGAAACAATAGAGACAAAAAGAAGAGAATGGGGGGGGGAGAGACAAAGAGTGCTAAACAGTCAAATGTAGGGGAGATGAGTAGGAAGGAGAAGAAGAGAGTGAGAGGAGAGAAAATGAAGAGAGAGAGGAGAGGAAGAGAGAGGAGAGGAAGAGAGAGGAGAGAGGAGAAGAAGAGAGAGGAGAGGAAGAGATGTGAGAGGAAGAGATGTGAGAGGAGAGGAAGAAAGAGAGAGGAGAAGAAGAGAGAGGAGAGGAAGAGAGAGGAGAGGAGAGTGAGAGAAGAAGAGAGGAAGAGAGAGGAGAGAGGAGAAGAAGAGAGAGGAGAGGAAGAGAGAGGAGAAGGAGAGAGAGGAGAGGAAGAGATGTGAGAGGAGAGGAAGAGAGTGAGAGGAGAAGAAGAGAGAGGAGAGGAAGAGAGTGAGAGGAGAAGAAGAGAGAGGAGAGGAGAGGAGAGGAGGAGGGAGAGGATGGTTGGAGTTTTAAGGTCACTGACCTTGACACTGGTAGCCCTGCTTTCCAAACACACCCCTAAAAGAGAAAGCATTTATTTATATTATTTACATACACATTATAGTCTTCACCAACACACTAATCTAAAACACGGAGTGTGTGTGTATAAATATACTGTACATGGCGTGTGTGTGTGTGCCGTACCATATGAACTCCTTGCAGTGAAAGCAGAAGGTGGGTTGCCGTAAGAAGGTGGACATGAACTTGTGTCCGTTGACCTGGTGGATCCTCCGTCTCACCGCCCCCTGGCGCTCCCTGGTGAACTGCTTGTAGGGCTTCTCCTTCGCCGTGGCGTCGTCTGGGAACCAGGGGACAAGGAGGGGACACGGAGGGGACACAGAGGGGACACAGAGGGGACACAGAGGGGACACAGAGGGGACACAGAGGGGACACGGAGGGGACACAGAGGGGACACGGAGAGGACAGGGAGGGGACACCGAGAAGACAGGGAGGGGACATCGAGAGGACAGGGAGGGGACACAGTGAACCAGGAGGGGACACGGAGAGGACACGGAGAGGACACAGTGAACCAGGGGACACAGTGAAGTCACAGCAGCTCCACAAACACACACACGCATGCATGACAATACAGCTGCACGTCTAATCCTTTCAACATTGTTAAGTTATCACACAAAATGTGTGTCTGTGAGTGTGATTTAGTGTGTTTGTAAGAGGGAATGCTACTTAAACATAGCAAGGCTGCACATATTCTGTATGTTTCCACAGCACAGTTGAAATGTGCTAGCAGCATACGAGGGGCTACGCAAAGTGCTGAAAACCACAGACGGAGCGGAAACTGGTCTGTAGGGGCCCTCCACCCCCAGAGAACAGCACACAGATGGGAGGAGATCACACTCGGGCCTGGTGATCAGATAGCCTTGATAACCCACCAAAAGCGGTTTGGCTCACCCAAAGCACAGTCTGCACACCTGATAGACTAGACTACATTGTTTAGTAGTTCCTGGATGAGCTACCCTCATCTACTCACAGCAGGTAAAGGTCAAGTTTAGTCATGCGACTTGCCTTGTGTACCATCTTCATCCAGCCACAAAAAACACTTAAGGCTGTGTGTAAAAACCAAACACAACACATAGACTGGCACCATGCAGGTCAGCGACGCAAAACGCATCAGTATACGGGGAAATAACAAAGCATACAAATAGACATCAGCTGGCTAATTCTGAAAGAGCAGAACCCTTTGAAACGCAGTGAACTGTAATAGCGTACCAAAAGAGGAACTTGAGGGTGACACTAAGAAGGATGGAGGTGGGAGTCCAAACCCCACTTCCTGCTTCTTAATCGACACTTTAACACACATCTCTGACAGGACACAGTTGCCACTTTGAAACTAAAAAGTATTCATGTTGGGGGCACCCCCGTAGCTCACCTTTTCTCTTCTTTTTTTTTTAAAGGCAGGATAGGTACTCGAGTTCACATTTACATTTATTCATTAAAGTTTGAAAGGATTCAAAAGGGAGTCAGATGGCTGAGCGGTGAGGGAGTCGGGCTAGTAATCTGAAGGTTGCCTGTTCGATTCCCGGCCGTGTCAATTGACGTTGTGTCCTTGGGTAAGGCACTTCACCCTACTTGCTTCGGGGGGAATGTCCCTGTACTTACTGTAAGTCGCTCTGGATAAGAGCGTCTGCTAAATGACTAAATGTAAATGTAAATCTAAATATCCCACCCCTCCCTTGAAAGCCACTACCTCAACACATGAACTCGCTGCCTGACTACAGCCGGGAGGTAGACAGACAGACAAGTAGCCCATCCAATCATTGCATTTGGTCTGACTGTTGTCCAATCATTAGTGCAGTGTTTTATTGGTGTAGGGATGTATTGGTTGCTATCAGGATGTGAAGTTATTTCAGCAAATGTGACAATAAGTGCTTCTCAACATTACCTACCCTGCCTTTAACTATGGATGT